>NC_138182.1:224532077-224709577 GCF_964194105.1 Spermophilus citellus | reverse complement strand
AAAACTTAGAAATAGAATTACCATATGACCCAGCAATTCCACTTTTGGATATCTGTACAAAAGAATTCAGAACAAGACTTTGAAGCAATGTTTACACACCCATGCTTGTAGTAGCATTACTAACAATAGGTAAGAGGTGGAGGATGGATAAATAAACAAAATGTGGTGTGTGTGTGTGTGTGTGTGTTTGTGTGAATGAATATTTTTAACCTTAGAGATGTTATATCATTCTGACACATGATATAACATGGCCGAATCTTGAGAACATTATGCTAAGTGAAATCAAAAGACAAATACTGCCTGATCCCACTTATATGATGGATCTAGAGTGGTCAAACACCTAGAAATAGAAAATTGAATGGTGGTTGCCAATGACTGAGAGGAGGAGGCCATGAGGAGTTGTTTAATGAGCAAAGAGTTTCAGTTTTGCAAGATGCAAATATTCTGGAGACTGTATAGCAGTGTGAATATATTTAACACTACTGAACTGTACACTTAATAATGGTTAAGGGGGCTGGGATTGTGGCTCAGTGGTACAGCACTTGCTTCCCATGCATGAGGCACTGGGTTCGATCCTCAGCACTACATAAATAAATAAAATAAAGGTAATGTGTCCATCTACAATTAAAAAACCTTTTTTTAATGGTTAAGGGTTGGTGCTGTAGCTCAGTCATACAGAAGTTGCCTAGTATGCATGAGGCCTTGGATTTAATCCCTAGCACTGGGAACAAACCCCCCCCCCCAAAAAAAAAAAAGGTCAACGTGGTGAACTTTTTGTTATGTGTATATATTTTTTCAGTAATGGGGATTGAAACCAGGGGTGCTTTACTACTGAGTTACATCCCCAGCATTTTTTATTTTTTATTTTGAGATAGATAGGGTCTCACTAAGTTGCTGAGGCTGGCCTCAAACTTGTGATCCTCCTGCATCAGTCTCCGGAGATGCTCAAATTACAGGCGTAAGCCATCACACTGGGATTATATGAATTTTACAATTTGTAAAAAATGAGAAAAAATCTTTTCCCTTGTTCCCTCCCTCCTTTCTTTCCTTCCCCTCTTTCTACATTAGTAAAATATGAACATAATTTTGTGGGTAAAACATCCCAGAAATATGTAAGTTATAATCTTCCTTCATTGCTCTCCACAGGCATATCTGCTTTGCTATTTGGGGTATATTGTCCCAACCTCTGACTGTGGATTTACACACACACTCATTCATGTACACATAGACATATGTATGTACACACATTCATACATACACACACATACACACAAAAAAAAATTTTAAATGGGCCTGAACTTTGCTCACTGCTCTACGGCTGGCTTTTCTGCTTGAAGGTTTAACATTTTGTTCTTCCTCTTCCTTCATAATACAAAAAGACCCTTAGCCAAACTCTGTTGATGCCACCATGACTGAACTTTCTGGAACAGAGCATACGGATAGTTTCTGGGGGTGCTTACTGGTTCCACAGGTAGACCAACCACAATGGCCGAGCTGAAACTTGGGAGCCTTTGCCATCAGCAGAGCGGCAGCAGGACCACCAGAACCAGATAATTGGCAGCGGAAGGATTTTCTGTTGGAAGCTACCCATTTCCATCAGTGCAGTGGGCTCCTGCACAAAATGTTGTCTACTACCACATGGGGTAGTGGGGATTTGGGGAAATGATAATCACAGCAAAGGAGCAACCGGGAGGCAAAGGGCAAGTCCTATCTGGGAAGAATTATCAGCCGGGCTTTACCACCTTTATAAAATATGAACAACTGTATTGATCTGAGAAAAAAACCCTCACCCTTTTAGCCTTTTCTAAATTGAGATGATAGCACTGTTATGCATTAAAAGATGTTATCAGTCCCAAAGAGCAAGTATGGTCTTATACCAACTAATATCTGCTAAAATGTACCTGACTGCATTGGAAATGTTGCAGCAGATTGGTATAGCTGGGAATAATGAACCGCTGCACCCCATTGAAATGTAATTACACAGCCCTCTTGTTCTTAAACCTATAAGGTGAAAGAAAGATGAATAGTGAAAGTAAAAACCGCTGACCCTTCAAACTTTAATTTACGTTATGCATTCGCTCGCCCTTCTGATAGGTTTTAGAAAGGTCATAATTTAGGGTATTTTGCAGTTGATAAATGATCTGTATGTTTGTGTTCACACGCACCGATTGATTTGTTATAGCCAAAATATTGTTTCTATAACAACCCAAGGGCCCTTAACTAGACAAACGGCGAACCGGAATCCAAGGGGAGGCAGAGGGAAATCTGGGCCTGCCCAGAAGGGGCTGTCTCTGCCCAGACTCCAGGATGATGGAGTGGAGGGTGTGGGTGAGGATGCAGGGGCAAAATGGAGGGAGGAGGAGGTGGTGGCCAGAGCAGATGGAGCTGTGGCTTGGGTTCTTGGCAGGCCTGCAGTCATGGTCCCTTCAAAGCCTCTCAGCCCGGCGTGGGTGGCTTCCACTGAAGCCCAGGCAAGTCTTGTCAAGACTTTCAAGTTGAGCTCCCCTTGGTGCAGAGTAAGCCAGTGGGGTTGTTAGGGCAATTTTCCCGCCTTTCCAGCCTTGGAAGAGGCTCCTGTTTCCGGGCCCAGTTGATGCATTATGCATCAGAGCTGCCTGCAACTGACAGCCCCTCAGCCAACGTCGACTTGAAAAGCAATGGTGCTAATCAAAGCCGACACATTTGAATGTCCAGACACACACACAGAGAAATTTACTAATCAAAAAGTGTATTTCCTAGGGCTGTCTCCAGAGAAATCCGCGGGAAGAAATTGGAATAATTTATTAGCTTACAAGTTTTCGTTGACAGTTAGCCCAAAGCTATTTATCTCTGTAATAGAGAACGTCTCCAATGTGGCAAAATTGACCAAATCAAACAGCTTTGATCAGAAAATGAATCTGGCAAGCCTGCCTGTCGGAGGGTCCCAGGAGAAAGGGGGGAAACAAACAAAAAGATTTAACAAGTGGTCAATAGGAGAAAGAGAGCAAGAGAAAGAGATTTGGAGAAGAAAAGAGCGAGGGAGAAGGAGGGGGCAAAAGAATTTTGCAAAGCCACAGCCCCGGCTCTGGAATGAATTGTTGAAGAAATAAATGATGTTTCACATCATAACATTTAACATGGTGCTTGTGCATTTTCTGAGCCCTGCAGCCCAAACTGAGATGTGATTTTTATGGTAACAAGATGATGACAAACTGCAGAGGGAAGGGGCATCTTGCTGTTGCTGCTGCTCTGCTGAGGACACAAGCACAGGAACATCCAGAGAGACGATGCTACCTCTCCTGGCCTCGGGGTCAGCCCTGGACCATGGCTAGAAGGCAATGATCATGCTAACTTTGCCTGATCTGCCTTGGTGGGCCTGAGGTGCTTGCCCACCAGGTGCTAAGCTGGCTTCTGGGAGAGGAACTCTAGCCCATGGGTCTGAAGGTAGGATCCAGAGGGAGGATCCCCTCCTCCTCCTCTCTTGGGCAGTGTCAGGGGAGATGGGAGTGGGAGAGTGTGTCATAGGTGCACTCCTTCAGCTCTTCTTCCAGGATATACAGAATATACACTGCAATCAGGTGAGGGTATCAAATGTAGCTTTGAAGCCCTGTGGTGTATGGATGGATCAGATAATAATTAAGAACTAGGGAAAGAGTTTGAAATCAATGTAGCATGACTTTACATACAAATCTTGGTCTCTATCATCCAGGCCAGCCAGTGAATTAGCTTCCAAACCCAGATATCCTCTGCCATGAACAATATACTCCACCTGCTAATACCCAAGTGCATTCACTGGCAAGGGAGCTGTTGTATTCAACTGTTAAATAATTAGGATGCTCCAGCAGCCAACATACTGGGACCCAAACTAAGGGCTAGAAACCCATCATCAGTATCACCACACACTTTATTCTAAAGAAGATTTTGTAAGCTCTTTAAGTTGAGACACATTAAAAAATTATGATGGAGGCTGGGCCTGGTGGCACACGCCTATAATCCCAGCGACTCAGGAGACTGAGGCAGAAGGATCATGAGTTCAAAGGCAAGCTTCAGCAAAAAGCAACTCAGTGAGATCCTGTCTCTAAAAAAAAAAAAACAAAAAAATAGGACTGGGGATGTAGGTCAGTGGTCAAGTGCCCCTAAGTTCAATCCCTGGTACCTAAATAAATAAATAAATAAATGTGTGTGTGTGTGTGTATAAAATAATAATGGAAAAGTGGCAAGAGTATTTGTCAATTAAGAAACATTTTAAAATATGGGAAAATGCTCTCATCACAGTCCTCTCTGGATTAGAATGTTGAGTGAGGACATTATTTGATGAAGACTTGAGAGGGCCAAACTAACTTGAAAGGTTAGACCAGCCCTGAGGTCTGGGGGCCCAGCTGGCACTGACTGTGTGTCGCTGGGACATACTTTCCTTATTCTATCTGTAAACTGTAAGCTTGGATCCAGATTATTATTCCCTGCCTGGCAGGGGTTGTTGTGGAAATCAAGAAAGACAATTGGGTGGGTCAGACGTGGCTCAGTGGCAGTGCACTTGCCTGGCATGCCTGAGGCCCTGAGACAAACAACCAAACAGAAACTAAAACACCAGACACATTGAAAAATAATTAAATTCCTACACAAACACTAGAGGTTATTTCCACTGCTTTGTCCCAGGGGATAAGAGAGATCAGCAATTTTACTCCATCAGCCAAGTCCAACTTAACTGGAGAAATCTAGGTCAAGAAACAAAGCTGCAGCTAGGTGCAGTGGTACATGCCTGTAATCCCATGACTCACGAGTCTGAGGCAGGAAGATCACAAGTTTGAGGCCAGCCTGGTCAATTCAGTGAGACCTTATCTCAAAATTAAAATAATAATAATAATAATAATAATAAGCTCTGGGGATGCAGTTCAGAAGAGCAATTCCCAGTACTGGATGGAAGGAAGGAAATAAAAAGAAAAGAAATGCTGTGCACACCTACACACTCTCAGAACTGGACTATCAGCTTATTTTTTTTTCTAGTAATGCTCATTATGCACCTGAGAACTGAGTCACAACCTCATAAGAAGGGGCTAGTCAAATTCCTGATGCTTCTAGGGACTTTTGTCTTTCAGCCATGTGCCCTTCCTCAAACATTTGGGGAAAATATATAGTTGGTTTTAAATCCTTTTGGACTCCCAATTCAGGTTTAAGTCCCCATGTCTGATCCATATGTCTGTGTATTCTTGGAGCTATAACCCCTGGCTAATTGAGTACTAAAGGTGGATCAGCAATTTTGCTTGATCAACCAAGTCCGACTTAATCTGCTCTGTAAAAGAATTTAGTGGACAGTATCTAAAAGTGAAAGTATTTCTAAACCATTCAAACAAAGACAATCAGCTTGGTTTTGTTGATATTTTAGAGGAGCACAGGGAGAATAACATTTTGGCCAGTCTTCGGTTTATTTCTAGGACAGAAAATAAGGCAACTGAGTTGGATTTGACTAAAATTTACAGTCTGCATGTCAGTATTATGCAGGATAATGCGTGAGTCTGAGCATTTGAATCAGATCCTCTTGTGAATGAGTCAAAATTGTCTCTCGATTACAAGAAGTACATATTGATACCCATCCTGACATTGTGACAATCACATACCACAGTCACACAAAGCAGTTTTCCTTTAGAGCTACTTTCCCAAGCAATTGCCTCTCTGATCCATGTTTTATGGTCTCCCCAGGAGCAGCATCAATATGCTTCTGTATCTATGAGCCCCTTTGTCCTAGTATCTCAGCACCCCACATCTTGTCTGGTTGGGCCTCTGCAGAGTTGGCGTGTACTTTTCTCTTGGGCAAAATAGAGTAGTCAAGAATTCAACAGTACTGTGATATGAGTTGCTGAGAATGTACCAGGGAGCTCTTATCAAGAATCAGGATTAAGAAGACTCAAGATTTCTTTTTTTTTTCTTTTAACTTTTTTTTTTTTAGTTGTACATGGACACAATACCTTTATTTACTTATTTATTTTTATGTGGTGCTGAGAATCGAACCCAGTGCCTCACATGTGTAAGGCAAGTGCTCTACCACTGAGCCACAACCCCAGTCTCCCAAACTCAAGATTTCTTGTAGCTAGATTTTGTCTCCTCCACTTTGAGGTATTATTCTAAAATCTGTAAAACTCACTGACTTCCCAAATGAGGAGCTCATTTAGATGATTCCTAGTATGACTCTTTTTCCTCTTGTGTAATAGATAGTGTCCAGCACTGGGGACCCACAATGAAAGCTTTAAGAATTCATGAGGAAAGAGACTGCAGTCCATTTATTCTAGGTACTTGTGAGATCTTGGCCATGTAATTTTGTTAAACATTTACCTATATAATATTAGGAACCAAACACTCAAACTCACAATTTAGGAACTTCCATCTTGGATCCTGAAATCCTGGAAATCATACATTATTCTTGAAAACTCCCCTAATGCCACCTGCTATATAATACATACAGATGGAGGAAAGGAATGGCTTTGAAAGCAGGAGGATTTAAGTGGAAGAAAGCCAGAAAATGACTTGGGAATTCAGTTTTCTTAGAAAACACTGTATGATTTTTTCACAATTAATTTTTTTTCATAAATATCACCTACCCAGATAATTCAGAAGATTGGAATTTGTGGCATTTTCCTCTGCTTAAATTAAATTGGAAATTATGAATGACATTCTCAAAATCTCTGTCTTTCCCACAAATCCTGTCTATTTTCTTAAAAAAATATATATGTATACATATATATATATGTATATATATATGTATATATATGTATATATATATTTTCCCCCTTCAACCAGGACTTCAATTAGATTTCAGGTGTTCACCTTGACTTTAAATAATATTTAAATGTCCTATAGTAGCTTTAATTATATAATTTTATAGTCAATAGGAAATGTTCCTATGTGGATAAAAACCTAATTGAAAGAAAGAACACACCCATCTTAAAGCTTGGCATGCATGAGCACTGGCAGACATCCCAGGAATACTTCTGTCTTTTTAATGGGATTAGTAGGTGCTCCTAAAAATGACAGGAAATTAATTTTCCCCTAAATATTCACTATATTTCAGAAGTTCACCCTAAATAAAAAAACTGGACACAGACTCTGCTCTAGATCAGGTCATTATTACTAGAGAAATCAGAACATATCAGTACAGATTACTTTTTTGGGTAATGTTGGGGATTGAACTCAGGGCCATGTTATGTATGCATGTGTTCTACCACTGAGCTGCACCCCAAGCCCCAGTACAGCTTAGCAGAGCCTTCATCCCAGTACTGGCTCTGCCACTTGATAAGCTCCTGACCTTGTCCTGTCACTTAATGTCACCATGTTCTGAGTAAAAGAAGTCTACCCCAAACCTTGCTTCTAAGACTGCTAATAAAAACACTTTTAAACAACTGATTCATAGAAAGAATCATCCAGTAACTTACATTCTCTTAACTAGAGGGAAAAAAATGAATGTGCTTATTCTGCCCAGTCATTGCCCCTGCTTCCACTCCATCTCCTCTTTGCTCTAACAGCTCTACGTGTTCATTGGGAATTGAGAAAGTAAGTGGAGAAGTTCATCCTTACACCTTGCACCTGTTAAAGAGATCCTAGGTTTTAAAGAAGCCCCAGTATATAAACTCACAGGCCCCATGAGATTCTATACAATATAATTCCTTCAAAGAAGGCCCAAGGGGTTGAGCAAGACTGGGCAGGAATTCTAAGGTTTTCTTTTTTCCTTGGGGAGGACTCCATGTAAGTGATTAACCAACAATGGTTTTTTAGTTCTATTATCATCTATCTCAGAAAACTGATGCTCACAACAATCCAGCCACACTGAAATCATTACCCCTATTTCACAGATAAAGGAACTGGAGTTCAGAAGGATTCCATGATGTGCCTAGGGTCAAGTCTCCAACTCAGAGAGAGCTATGAGGAGACCTTAGGTCTCTCTGACCTCATGTCCACTCCTTCTGTTGTCCTTAGGGAAGAAAAAAGAGGTCCTGATTTATTCTTAATGAGACATCTATCTTTATTCTTTGCTTTGGTCACAAACACCATCATATACCTTGGTCCATCCATCCTGAGCGTATTTCTAATAGTTAGAAAGGACTAATTATACCATGTGACAAAGTCTCACTTATGCTACATACCAAAGCAGAGTGGCTGGGGGGCCCTGCTTGCTACAGTCACCCAGAAACTCATGCTGACACAGATTCTACCATCTCACTATTAGATATTATTAAGTCCATGTCTCAATGCAATATTTTTAGGATTTGCCTCAACCAGGGAAGAGTGTGTGTAATATTGCCATATGACTTTTAAGTGTTATTGCCCAGAAGTGACATGAATCCACTCACTTTGCCAAAGCAAGTCACACGGCCACACCTAACTTCAAGCAGATCCTTCCATGTGGCTGGAAGAAAAAGAGAACCAGAAATTTTAGAGAGCTCTAAACAGTACTCTTGGTCAGATGGAGGAAGGAGCACTGGGCTGAGAGTCACAGAACCTTCATCCCAGTACTGGCTCTGCCACTTGATAAGCTCCATGACCTTGTCCTGTCACTTAATCCCACTGCCCGCCACATACTCCTCTGCAAACGAAGGTTTAGGATAGATGGTCACCTCTCTGATTCCTTACGTGAACAAATCTATTACCTTTGCGAGATCTCGGAGCCCACATGCTTGGGAGCAGGTCAGTGGGGTCATCCCCAACTAGAGCCAACAGTACAGGGAAGATGATGAGGGCCTTGTGGAGATGGACTCATTTGTGCACACCGTAGGGAAGCTGGATAGCTTCTGTTGAGTCTTAGGGTTTTGGGATAGTCCACACAGGCGCGATGAATGTGTCAAGGATTGCATGTCACACAGTATACTTTGTTAACTCATTTTGACAAAGGCATTTGAGTTTTAACTGCATGTGACAGCCACTCCGTCTACTCATAAATGTTCCTCACATACAGGTGTTTCCCACTTAGGTAATAGATGTATTTCTTTTTCAGAAAGTAGTGTATAAACTATATTTAAAAACCATAAAAATCAGTGCTTGGGTATGTGGGAAATTATATTGGTCAAAAGAATCCAAGGACAAGAGCCTTTTAAGAAAAGGTAAAAAGATCAATCTAGTTCTACCTTTTCTCTAGATTGTTCTTTGGTAAACCCAGAGTCTCTGGCACAGAACACAAAATACAAAGACATTTAAAGATAACTGTGAATGGATAACACTCAGTTATCTATCTGTGGTTGACCTACATTTTCATACACTAGTAATGATACCTTACATATGTATAGCAATTTCTAGTTAAAAAACCTTATATTTACATGGAGCAGGAGAAGAAAGAGCAAAAATATCGTATCACACTAAAGGTCCATTATGGCTCTATTTCTTAGAGATATTCACAGATTTGGACACATTATTTCACCTCTTGGGCCCTCTAGCATCTCATTTGTTAAATAAAAGAAATGCCTGTCTCAGAATTATTAAAAGGGTGGGACAAGAGTGTTAGGTCAATATGTCTATTCCAGGGCCTGACCTGGAGAAGGGTCTTTTTTATAAAGCCAAAGATGATGCATCATTATGTGCATTTTACAGATGAAAAGGCTGAGGCCAAGAGAGATAGAGTGTCTTGCCCAAAGTCTCACAAATGCAGGATTGGATCCCCAACTTGTGCCGTCTCTCCCTTGCACACCTTTTTGCCGGATCCCATCAGGAGACAGTGTCTGGAAATTCAGATATTTTTACAAAACATGCCTATTAAGTTATTTAGGACTGACATACATCATCTTATAGATATTGTTTTATGTGATTTTTGTCTTTCCTTTCTGCCTGGGCTGGTCATGCCCTGAGATATAGGCCAGGCTCAGGGTTCCCATGCATATATCTCTTCATGTCCTTGGCGGGTGCTCTGCTAATGTTTTTCCTTTAGCCACAAATTCTTGCAAATCTGTTCATCCAGATAGGACACAGTAGTACATTTTATCATTAAGAGAAGACCTTGGTTTTTAGAAAATTTGTCATCTGAGTTTGACAATTACAAAGGACATAATAATTCATGTTAAGGTATTGTAGCAAAATAGTAATACCACTAAGATGCTGAGATGATCAGTGCTTTTACTTGTAGGGACCATCTCTCCTTCCTCTATATCCAAACAAGTGCTCATATTTTTTTACACAGACATGTTGAGAATCTACTGGAGAGAAGGCAGGGACTTAGGCTCTGGGTTAGAACCACGAGATAGACATGAATGATCCCTGACTTCACTGAACTCATGGGACAAGGCTGTCAATAAGTGGATAAATAACATTTAGAATTACAGATTACAAAAATGAAATGAAGGAAAAGAGAAGGCACTAAGAGAGCATACAGAAGGGCTGGAATTTAGATTAGGAAGGTGAGGTGAGCCTCCATGAAAAAGTGGATTTCTACTGAGACCTGAGAAAAACGGGCAGAAATTGCTCAGGCAAAAAGTGAGAGAAAGAGCATTCCAAGAGGCAGGATCGACAGGGTCCGGGCCAAGGCTGGTAAAAGCTTACAACTGAAATGAGGTCAGAAGGCCACAACCTTGGAAACTCGAAAGACACAAAAGAGGGGCTTGGAAAGACAGTGGAGTGAATCTGACCTAACTTTCCTATGCACATGTATGAATACACCTTGGTGAATCTCACCATCGAGTACATCCACAAGACAGGGATCCTAATTAGAATAAGATACATTCCATGCTTGTATAAATATATCAAAATAGATTCTACTGTCATGTATAACTAAAAGGAACAAATAAAAAAAATTTAAAAGATGGATGAGGGTGGCCTGGTACAAATTTTTATAGGCATATCAGGTTGTAACTGAAAAATTTTAAGCAGAGAAATCATATGATTAAACTTATACACTGTCTGATATTTCTATTGTTAATTATTTTTTTTAAAGAGAGAGTGAGAGAGGGGAGAGAGAGAGAGAGAGGGAGAATTTTTTAATATTTATTTTTTATTTTTATTTTTATTTTTTTTTAAAGAGAGAGTCAGAGAGAGAGAGAGAGAGAGAGAGAGAGAGAGAGAGAGAGAATTTTAATATTTATTTTTTCTTAGTTCTCGGCGGACACAACATCTTTGTTGGTATGTGGTGCTGAGGATCGAACCCGGATCGCATGCACGCCAGGCAAGCGCGCTACCGCTTGAGCCACATCCCCAGCCCCTCTATTGTTAATTAGAAGAATGGATTTTATTTAAGAATGGATTTCATATAAAGGAGAGCAAGAGTTGAAACAAGGGGGCCATCCAAGAGACTACTGTATTTGTCCAGTGAAGGATGAAGGTGGTTGGAAATTGGGTGGTAGCAATGAAACAGAGATGAGAGTGAAATTGTGGAATATTTTAGGGGTATAATTGATGGCATGTGATGATGAATTTTATTTATAAAAGAAGAGAAAGATGACTCTCATGTTTCTGGGTGTGTAGATTGATTAACCAAGATTTGGAGCAAGGGGGTCAGATAGCTCAGGCCTGGCCATTTTGTATTTGAGTTGCTTCTGAGATGCTCAAGAAGAGGAAATTGTTGGATGCAGGAGTTTGGAGCTTAGAGACATGTTTGGAAGAACTTGTCCCATGGGTGATATTAGAGTGGTGGGCTCTGTAGAAGGTATAGAAAATGCTGAGAGGAGTCCTAGGGCTGAGTCCAGACTTGTGGATTCGTGAAGGACTTGGGGAGGAATCCAGGAGAATAAAGTGTCAAGAGACACAGAGGAAAAACTCAGTGTTTGGGAAGGAGGGAGAGTTCTGCCCCACTCAGAGATGAAGCCAACTGGGAGGTAATTTGGGATGAAAGTCAAGAGTTGAGGCTGGAAAACAAAATAGGAAGGGAGCCACTGAGCTAGAAGGACAGGAAAGAAGTGGCACTCTGTGAACAGCTCTGAGGGTGAGCAGAGAGAACAGTTGAGGAGCAAGTGGGCACACAAGAGATATCTGTGTTGAGAAATACCAGAGCACATCTGTGTGCTGTGGGTGCTGGTGGCAGTCAAGTAGAGAAGGCAAGAGAGAAGATGCTGGAATGAGGAGGGCAACACCCTGACATCACCAAGGACCATACCTGACCTTCAGCCCAAGTTCTTTCTAAGTCTCCCTCCCAAGGCACCAAAGGGGTGATGGCTCCAGTGACTTCATGGAACTGGGGAACTTTAGGTCTTCTGACGGAAAATCACCTGGTAATAGAGAGAAACAGAGGCTTCATTTCCACTATGGAAGGAGGAAGAAGGAGGGAGAGAGATTAAAAAAAGGGAAGAAAGTAGGAAGCAAGGGAAGAAACTAGATATGGGGATGGCCAGTCCTCCCCGCTTTCCAGGAAGTCAAGTCGACAGTAAAGCTGAGCCCCAGATGATACGGGGGTGGACCTCTGTCTTCTCAGGAGGGCCATCACCCTTATCAGAAGCCTGACTTGTTCGCCTCAGGAGGTCACTATCAAACCTTGTTTTTCCTGCAGATCTCAAAATCTTATCAGTCTATAGAAGTTTCAGGGCAGCAGCCACTATTCCAGGGCTGAAAAACCCTGACTTTTCTGTCTTTGTACCTCCCAATTCCCTACCAAGGTCCTGAGCCACAGAGGACTGTGTGATTTCAATGGATGATGGCCAGATTAGTGTTCTGCCTTCCCACCCACTTGGTCATGTTTCCTGAACTGGAAAAGTGAGCCTAGGGGAGTGGGAGAGGAAGAAAGAAGGCTTGCCTCAGCCTTCTGCATTCATTCTCTGAGGCATGAGATTTGATTACCAGTCTTCTAACATGCATGACAGCAAATGTTAAGATTCGCCACAGAGTTATCTAGCCCCCTTTTAAATTCATCTACAATGTTGGGCTCTTTGACCTCTAGAGGTAAAGAGTACCACAGCTGACTTCATGCCACTTAATGTTGCTGTCTCCTCTGTAGCAATAAAGGTTTTCTTGAAATATAAGGCATCAGAACAAAGAAACACCTGATTTCTGGGAATACATACTATAGTTCACCAATAGAACAACCAGCTGTCAAGGATTCCGATTCAGTCTCCCTCCTCAACCATCTTCTGCACACAAGAATGTCTTTTTTTTTAAAAAATTATGATTGACATTCTTGGTTCATTGTGCTACAGAGGATAGTAAAAATAAAAACTAATAACCATCTCTCATCAACTAAGATGCTTATTACCTTATACATCTTATACATCTTCTTTAACTTTTTCCAAATTTGCTCATAGACCAGAAAGAAATCCAATTTCTTCCAGGCTTTAAGTCCCTTGTCAAAAGGTGTGACCCTTTTCTAACTTCTAGGTGGTGGGAGTGTGTGTGTGTATTGGGGGGGTCTCAAATTTCAAAAGTAGGAGCCACCCCTTAATTTCCTTCTCTGGAAGTTCCCCAGCCCACCTTCACACTATATCCTCTATAGTCTTAAAGAACATCATTCAACATAATATCTTTACAATTGTTGACAAGGAGCTGTGTTTTAAGTGTGTCCCCTCTGCCCACCCCCGTCCAGCCCCCCTCACTTCCCCATCCCTCCCAGACAGCCTGTGCTTGCTATTGGGACAGGGCTTTGCTCCTCCTTGTTCAGCTACACTTGGTGCAGTGCTTTTGGTCTCTCATAAGACCATTTCAAACAATACTCTCTCTGTAATGTAAGCTTTTCTTGTGCTGAAACCTTGCCTTCTATTTACTTTGAACAGCACTCATCACCCTGCATAACATAAGCCAGACAATAGTGGCACAGAATGAAATAACAGCAGAACATAACCGTCTACTATGGAAGCGCTAATGAGGAGCCTGTCTTTTGAAGGCATCCTACAAAGTAAAACGCAGGCGAAGATAAAGGGCAAGGCTGAGGGGGAAGTCAATAGAGCCTCACAATGTGAAGACTTAACCTTTGTCTCCATCAGCTCATTAGATTTTTGAGTTGTAGCACCAGCCAGAACCTTCCCTATTTGTCTAGAGCCAAGTGCCTTGACAGAGCTCGGCAAGAGCGAGAACTCCTTTTCTCCATGCTGAGTGAAGATGTAAACTCAGAAGGCACAGCTCATTTTGATGATCAGTACACATTTTCCAAATACCACAGAGACACTAAGATCAGTATTGTTAGATGAAACCAGCTCATTACATAAATATGTCATGAACAGAAGCAATTTTGTTGTAATTGTTATTTTTTTAACTATACAAAGATTATATCTATGGTTTATGCCCCTGCTTCTTTGACTAGTAGTCTTATTTCTGGGTATATTAGGTTAGTGTTCCATGTCCATTCTGTTTTTCAGCTTGCAAAATTAATATCTCAATGATAACATGAAGGAAATCAAATCTTAGTTTTTAGGCTTCCTTGCTTCCACGGACTAGAATCAACCTATCCGGTCATTCATACCATGTATCGCAAGCATTAAAATAATGCTGTTTATTCTTCTAATACTTATTGAAGGCTTATAGAATAATATTATTCTATGAACTGTCCCAAATGCTTTGATGTATTGGTTTTATCCTTATGATAACTCCATGAGGTGGTAAATATTACTACTCCCTAACAGTTAGATGAGGAAACTGGGGTCCAGAGAGGATAAGCCAGCTATCCAAGGTCACACCATGAGATGCCGTCAGAACCCAGACTCATCTGGACTGATAACCAGCACTGCCTCTGTGGTGAATCTGTGCTATTGTTGAAAAATAACCTGAGAAATTACTGGTGACACATGGAGAAAATTGAAATTACACAACCAATTACATGACCAAAAAAAGTTGACATTTGGAATAGGTATGAGACTAGATTTATAGATAGATCCCCCAATTCTTCCCACCTAAAGTCTGTGTTCCTAGAAGTTCCCTATTCTGAAAACAACACAACATTGTCTCTCCAAATACACCTAACGTGGTCCTTGAGATTCTTGACATATTTTTATAAGACCCAGCACTTCAGCCCCTGCCCTGGTCAGAGGAGTTTGTGCTGGGGTGAGTACTTTCATTATTTCATTTAGCAAATAGTAGATGTTGATTGATGTGAGGGACAGCCACAGGAGCAACAGGAGGCACAGGATTCTTTGCTGGGTGTAAAGCCCTGAAGGGCCTATAATTCAGTTTTATTGACTTCACATATTTAAACTAGGGCCAGACCTGAATGCAAAGCATGAAATTTACACTCAATTATCCAGTGTGATTTCATAAAACAGAACAAAAATGAAAAACAAACAGAAAACACCTCACCTAAGAAAATTCATTAATTTTTTTTAACTTCAAAATTTACTCATATACAGAGTATCTTGGAATAGACACTTTCCAGTGAAAGTTCCTAGGGTATTTTCATAGAATGCTCAGAGCATTCTTTCCTTACATCTTCCCAGAGGTGCTTCACCAAACTTCAGGACAGATGGCAACCCTCACTTTTGCTAATTCTAAATCTTAGCAACATCTTTACATTCTAACTTTTAAGTTGTTTGATGGAGTTTCCTAATTTTCTTTCTAAACTCATATGCTCACATTTAGCTATTTCCCTAGGATCTCTGTCTCTTTCTCTCTCATGTTCAGATTGAGTTACTTAATCAATTTTACTATCATTCACTCCCCACTTGATTAAATCCTAAATTTTATCATCAAAGTATTTCCAGGAGATAATATGTTATAAAAGTTAAAGTAATGTTTAATTAACACCATAATATGCTCATAATTACATTTTCCATAAAGTTCTTTAAACTTATGGAATCCTCATAAAAAGCAGAGCTTGAACACTTATCACCATACTTTTTCCAAAATCTAATATGGTAGACTTTTTACATTAATGAATCACATTTTGTAGCTGCTTTCTTTATATAAAGCTAGAAATAATAGTGATTTAACACTTCTCAAGTGTATTCCAAATAACACTATAAAATATAGAATGAGGACACTCATAATCTCTATAGTAATTTGTACTTGATGTATGATAACTGGAAAGTAAGTTTCTACTATTACATTAATTAATTTAATATTACATTGTTAATGTACAGGTATCTGTTGTGTAAGTTTGGTTTAAAATGGTACCCTTTATTTTTTTAACTAGGCATAGAAGTCATAGACAGCAGCTTCTCATAACATCCCTTTTGGCCTGAAAACTTCCCTCAATCTATGCAGTATCAGAGCTTATTTGCCTCTGAAGATGTTCATGTAGCTTCTGGAAACAGCATGAAACTCTTTATGCTGCAGGGCAGATTTGCCCAAATCAATTTGGCTCTTTTCACTGACCTCAAGGGTCAAGTCAATAAGAAAATATCAAGTCGGTCAAAAAATTGCTTAATATACTTGAAACCAAGTTAACCAGTCAAATGAGTTAAAACCATCAAGCCAGTTTAGGTTTCTAGACAATCTTCACTTAAATCCCAGTAGAAGAGAAGCTGCCCATCATTCTCCATCACTGCAAATAACAACAGAGTTTGGCTCAGCCGCAACAAATGTCAGAGACGAAGCTTCTCATCTAACCCAGGAGAGGATCCTGAAAGTCCTGGCAGGCACAGACAGGGACACTGGAGGGCCATCCCCAGCTGTGTCTGCTTCAGGGCACCATTGGGCCCCAGGCCTGTCCTGTAGCACCTTTTGATTCAGAGAAGAGCCTGTTGCTAGGAGAAGGTGGGGCATTTCTGAATCTTAACATCTCTTTTCAGTGGACATTTTCCAAACAAATGCTCTTTTCTCTCGTCCAGCAACAAATCCACATCCATTTATATGTTCTTGAACAATCACACCTGTTGACACTCAGTGTCACAAAATTGCCCTGAAACATGGGAGGAGAAACCATTGAATTTATTTGTGCTTTTAGTTACTTCTGAGAGAAAAGTGGTATTATAGCAATCCATTAAAACCACATACTGCATCAAAGTTAAAAGTCACATAAAAGCACCACCTGTAGCCACTCTTTGAAAGGAAAGTCCTTGGCAAACAATGGCCTGAATGAGCCAGTTTAATCAGGCAGGAGTCAAGACCACTGAGACATAAATTAAGCATTCATCCTTGAGTGGCAGCCAAGCAGCCAAAGCCCCCATAATCCCAATTAATCCCATTTTGTGCTGTTGCCCTTGAGCCAAGGGCAGGGGGAAGAGAATTTGCACACGTTGGTTCCGCATCAGCTCTTACCCTTACAGGGGGTGGGTCTGTAATAAAGGAGTGCACCTCTGCAAGTGTTCCTGTTCTGACGTTGACGTTGTGGCACTCACAGCCCACCTCCGCCCTTCTTCTGTGATCTGTCAGCGTGAACTTCCTTCAAGGGCATCCTACACTTTTGGAGAGTTCGATGCTTGGGCTCCTTTGAAGACAGACGTGACTCTCTTTCATTCTCCTTTGTTCGTGTGATTGAATTGACTTCCCATCACCTGCTCCTGCAGCCACACAGAATGAATGAAAGCCCAACAAACCCCCTGAAACTTGTTTTCGCCAATTGCTACTTTGTTCCTGTAAAAAGTTGACTAGCTTTCCAGGCCTAGGAAATTTCCTTCCAGATAGCAGCTATGCCATCCACAGGATCAGCCTCATGGGTCCCTGCTTAACTCTCTTGCTCCTCCTGGGAAGGTCATGACAGGGTCTGCTCTCCATAAGCATGTCCTCATCAGTGCTACAGATTCACTATGCCCAGGCCCACAAGTTCCCTTCCAGCTTTATCAGAAGTCCACCCAGACACCAGCTAAGTGGAAAAGGCTCTGGGGTAGAGACAGATTGATGAACTACTGGCCACTGACTGGCTTCTGGACCCCAGAAGTCTCCCTTCCTTTCTTTGGCCACACTACACCCTGACTCCCAGACTTCCTAGTAGAAGTAAGGTGACATAGGACTAGGCTTTCTCCAACATGAGCACAAGTGGTATGTACCACCTACTTTCTTTGGCTCATAAAATCCTTCTGGACATACTTTCCATGTTCTTCCACCTTTCTAACTGATTGGGATGGGGATACCCCCCAGCACCACAGTATTCTTCTGGAAAGCCAATTTTAAAGGTAGCCTTGTCAGTTTCAGCTGGATCCTGGAATGACCACCTTGAACAGAACCCTGGAGCAGGAGAGTTGGCACATGTTGATACTGCATCAGCTCTTCTTTCTTTTTCAGGGTAGGTTCATCTGAAGGTGTGGTGAGGCATGTCTCTCCATGCGTATACATGTTTCCAAGTCTTAGGTGAGCAAGAAATACATTTCCCTTGTGCTTAGCAATGATATGCTTGGTTGTGTTTGTCACTACAGCCTGACCTACTCTAACCATAATGACTCACAACATGTCTGCTTCATGACCTCTGGACCACAGATCTCTTCTGGCTACAGGGGAGAAGGAAGTAAGACCAAGGTGGTCAGGGTTCCTCAGTCCGAATCCAATCTTTCCACCATAAGAAATGCCTCCTTGATCAGAGAGCCTCTGTTCTAGTAAGTGTCTGTCCACACTCACCCCTTCCTGTGAGTGCTTTGGTTCTTGGCACTAATAGCGGGCTGGGCTTTAAGGGTTCTTCTCCATCTGGAAGTCCGGGGCATTTTTGGAGCTGGAGTCTGTTGAGTCATTGGTGACTCAGGCCTGTGAGCTAAGCCCAGGGAAGGTGATGGAGAAGTAGTCCTGACCTAGGGCTGAGAAGAAATCTGCATGCATCTAACTTCCAGAAAAGGGAAAAGCCCTGAAGCTCTCTACCCTAAACCAAATTTAGGACAGTAAGAATCTGTGGGCTCTTGTTTTAACTGCAATGAGTCCTTGTCACTTGAAGGCTCTGTTAAATGAAGTGTGTCAGGTTTAATTTTCAGACTTTGGGTTGTTTAAATAAATTTGATAAAAAAGAAATAAAAATAATGTCTCCTATTATATTTATCTTTGAAGATGCCAAGCATTAAATTTTTTTAAAGATGAAAAAATAGAAAATAGTGTTAACATGCTCATGACCAATATATGAAGAGATTAGATTTAGAGAATCTAATTAGCATTGAGAACAGTACAAATGGGACATTAAGTACTTTGATCAGTGTTAACTTTAGAGAAAAATCACCTGTATTTCAAGTAGATAGGGTTTTCTTTGAGAGAAAAAAACCAACTATATTGTAATTTAGAAGAATCCAATTAACAGGTAATATAGAGAAGGTATAGGTAAGAACTTAATTTGCTTATAAAACATCAGAGCTTAAGAGGAAAATGTTGCTTCCCTCAAACTCATTGATGCTCATTTCAGTATTTTTCCAATCATTGATTAGAAGTTACATAACAAGGAGAGAGGCAGCATGTTCCTACAGAAAAGCTAGGCTCCTCTAGAACTTTAAGTGGAGTTTCCGCTGGGTATCTTTTAACACCGCTGGTGGGATGCATGATTGGCAATTTACAAAAAAAAAAAAAAAAATTAAAAATCTTTCAAGATTTCTATTAAAACTTAAATTCACACAAAACCTGTACACACTCTCCACAGCAGCTTTTATTTAATTGCCTAAAACTCATAACAACCCAAATGTCCTATAATAGGCAAATGAGTAAATAAACTATGGTAATGCATACCTTGGAATACTACTCTGCAGTAAAAAGGAACAACTATATGGACTTCAGGACTCTATTCAAAGTGCTCATTCCAGGACCCAGGCTGAAACTGACAAATGCTACCTTTAAAATTGGCTTCCAGAGATTCCAGAGAATACTGTGGTGCTGGGGGTATTCCCATCTCAATCAGTTAGAAAGGTGGAAAAACATGGAGAAATATATCCAGGAGGATTTTATGAGCCAAAGCAAGGAGGTGATACATAGCACTTGTGTTCCTGTTCTACTGGAGAAAGTCTAGTCCTATGTAATCTTACTTCCACAAACGTGTGTGTGTGTGTGTGTGTGTGTGTGTGTGTGTGTGTATGACAACTTCAACAGACCTCAAGGGTATTATCTTGAGTGAAAAAATTGATCTCAAAAATAACTTTTACTCTACAAATTTATTATATAAATATGATCTGATTCCATTCACTTATTGTTCTCAAAATGACAGAATTAATCTTAGAGATTGAGAATAGACTAGTGGTCCCAAGGGATTAGGGATGGTGTGAGGAAAGAGATGTTGGTAGGGGAAAAAATGAGATTCTAGTTTCCATTTCACAGGGCACAAATTATATTTAAATCAAATTCTTAAATATTTTTAGCTGTGCATTTATGTGCATGCTAAGTATCTTGAGAAAGGAGTAACCAACACCACTTTCAAAATCCTGGCAATGTGATTCATATTTTCACACTCGAAGGAGGTCAGATGGTCTCTTTTGGGGAGGCTTCGAAAGTCAGGGGGACACTTCAAAGGGCACATAAGACAATGTATAGGGGAGTGGGAGAGAAATAATAGAATACCTGTCTCTGTTCATTGTATATGTTATGCATTTAAAATTTCTATCTTTGGGGGACATTGTATGATGCATATAATTTATTGGTTTCACATAAGCAAATGTGAACATGGGGATGGAAGCTCAAGTGTTTTCCTGATAGGAAAGTGTGATCTAGGGGTGCATGTCCACATCAGCCACTAGCCCACAGGGCTTGGATCTGGAATCTCATTAATGTTCTGATGCTTATGGTCAACATCTGACAGCTAGGGCTTTCTGCATATCCTCATGTTGGAATGGGAATGGATCTTTTTCGTCAAGGGGAAACTATATATGTAGGTTTAAAAAATGCACAGTAATGTGTTTGGAAAATGCAAGAAAACTGTTCTTTATCTCCTACCAACCTCCGTGTGGAAGAGAAGCAGATGTTTCTTATGACACTAAAATGGCCAATTTCATCTCACCAATCTATTCACAGGTTAGAAATCATCACTTTCTTCATTAGAAAACTCAAAAGGGTTCTTCCTTTAAATATCTATGTATTATTATTATTACTCCAAGTGAGATGAAATTGCCTTTGAACATCTTATGCCAACTGCTATGGTTGTTGATTTAAATCTAAAAGAAAGGTTATTCCCAATAAAGATGTAAGGAAAGCCCCGTAGGCTGGCCTCTGGCATTTTGAGGCTCTGATTCTGCCTTTGGCTCCTTTTCTCCTCACTCAGCATGCATACTGAAGAGGTTTCCTAAGTAATCTCACCAACTAACTCCCTTAGCTGTAACTGGTCACCATGGTAAAGGCAAAGGTTCTACCTCTAGACCACATCATGATCCCCAGCACTCCCCAAATCCAGTTGCTCTCAGACACATCCCATCAGTATGGACCCCACCCCAGATCAGGCTCAATATCATCCAGCCCTCCTCATTTCAAACTTGCTCATTTTATTATATTCCTCCTCATCATCTGTAATTCACATGATCACCCTAGCTAGAAATATGGTAGTTATCTGAGGTTTTCTTCCTTTCTCTTTTATTTTACACTGTTAATTTTTACTTTTTCATTATCTCTAAATTACTCCATGCATTTGATCTACATATATGGATACATGGCAAAAATGCAACATAAAAAACTGGGGATATAGGGGTAGAGCACTTGCTTAGCATGTGCAAAGCCCTGGGTTAAATCTCCAGCACACACACACACACACACACACACACACCACTATATATATATGTGTGTATATATATACACACACATGTGCACACACATATATACATATATTTGTATTTATACAACATAAAAAGCAAGGTAGATTCATGTGATGATAGGTAGAATTCTAAATACACAAAACAGTAGTATACAAAAAATGGTATGTTGCTAGACACATAAATTAATCTAAAAATGAAAAAAATCATGCATGGAAATAATCCAATCTGCCTCAGGACAGTAATTACCTCTAAGAAGGAGGAGGAGGAGGAAGAATCAGGAACAAGATTACATCTAGGGCTGGGGATGTGGCTTAAGCGGTAGCACACTCGCCTGGCATGCGTGCGGCCTGGGTTTGATCCTCAGCACCACATACAAAGATGTTGTGTCCGCTGAAAACAAAAAAATAAATATTAAAAATTCTCTCTCTCTCTCTCTCTCTTTTAAAAAAAGACTACATCTGTTTTGTTTCGTTTTAACATTTATTTATTTATTTTTATACGGTGCTGAGGACCAACCCAGTGCCTCACACGTGCTAGGCAAACCCTCTACCACTGAGCCACAACCCTATCCCCACTAGATCTGTTTTTTAAAAGTGGCACAATGAGTTCAGTGCAATGGTGCATACCTATAGTCCTACTCAAGAGGCTGAGGCAGGAGCATCACAAGTTCAAAGCCAGCCTCAGCAATTTAGCAAGACCTAGTCTCAAAATAAAAAATTAAAAAGCCTGGGGATGTAGCTCAGTAGTAAAGCACCCCTGAACTCAGGGGTGAGTATTTCCTCACCCTCAAAAAAAATTGGCATAATTTTGACTTGTGTTAAATCTAGGTGGTCACATGGGTGAAAGGTATATTATTAAGTGAATGGTTTTGTAATTCGAGGTATTTTATATTTAAAAATTTCATGAAAAATATCTTAATTATCTTCAATATGTCTTGACCATGACCAAAGGCCTAGTTCAGGTTCCTGATATTCCTTCTTAAATTAGCACAATAATCTTACTGGTCTCTTAGCCTCTAATTTTGCCCCCTTTTAGTCTATCCATCATATTCAGACAAAATAAACATTTTAAAATGAAAAATGAAGCATGTTTTATCTCTGCTGATGGGCCTATGTCTGTTAGCCAAAACAACAACAACAATGCTCTATAGCAAACAATAACAAAAATCTCAAGTTCGACAGGCCTAGCGACCCGCCGGCGTGGTATCACTTCACCCCAACTGCAGTAGGGGCCGAGCAGAGCTGCCGCCCGAGCCCGCAAGGTAGGCAGACCTGTGACCGACCGGCGGGACAGGCCCAGCGGCCTGCCGGCGTGGTAGACACGTCACACCAATTGGAGTAGGGGCAGAGCAGAGCTGCCGCCCGCGCCCGGAACAGGCCTAGCGACCCACCGGCGTGGTATCACTTCACCCCAACTGCAGTAGGGGCCGAGCAGAGCTGCCGTCCGAGCCTGCAAGGTAGGCAGACCTGCGACCGACCGGCGGGACAGGCCCAGTGGCCTGCTGGCGAGGTAGAAGACACGTCACACCAATTGGAGTAGGGGCAGAGCAGAGCTGCCGCCTGCATCCGGAACAGACCCAACGACCCGCGGGCGTGGTAGTCACGTCACCCCAATTGGAGGAGGAGCACAGCCGCTGCCCGCCCTGCAAGGGAGAATTTTCAACTATACAAGAGTAATATAAATATATAGGGGGAAAATTTCAAAAACACAACAGTTTCACCAAGCAGAAAGAAACGCGAGCAGTATGAAACGACAAGGAAAGAAAGGACCACAAGCAATCCAGGTCAACTCAACTTTAGAAGAGGTAATAGCTGCAGCAGATGGAATGTCAGATAAAGAATTCAGGATATACACGCTTCAGATGATCTGGAGTCTTAGACAGCAAAATCAGACAATGAAAGATCACTTCGACAATGAATTACATAAACAAATCCAAGAAGCAAAAGATCAACTATACAGGGAGATAGAGGTAATAAAAAACAAACAGAAATCCTAGAAATGCAGGAAGCAATAAACCAACTTAAAAACTCAATTGAGAATACTACCAGCAGAGTAGAACACTTAGAAGATAGAACATCAGACAATGAAGACAAAGTATTTCAACTTGAAAAGAACATAGACAGCTCAGCAAGACTGTTAAGGAACCATGAGCAGAACATTCAAGAAATATGGGACAACATAAAGAGACCAAACTTAAGAGTCATTGGGACACAGGAAGGTATAGAGGTCCAAACCAAAGGAATGAGCAATCTATTCAATGAAATAATATGAGAAAACTTCCCAGACTTGAAGAATGAGACAGAATCCCAAATCCTAGAAGCCTACAGGACGCCGAATGTGCAAAATCATAAGAGATCCACACCTAGACACATTATAATGAAGATGCCCAGCATACAGAATAAGGAGAGAATTTTAAAAGCTACAAGAGAAAGGAAGCAGATTACATTTAGGGGTAAACCAATCAGGATAACAGCTGATCTTTCAACACAGACTCTGAAAGCCAGAAGATCCTGGAATAACATATTTCAAACACTGAAAGAAAATGGGTTCCAACCAAGAATCGTGTATCCAGCGAAATTAAGCTTCAGGATGGAAGATGAAATTAAAACCTTCCACAATAAACAAAAGTTAAAAGAATTTGCAGCTAGAAAACCATCTCTTCAAAACATCCTTGGCAAAACATTTCAGGAAGAGGAAATGGAAAACAACAATGAAAACCAACAGTGGGAGGTAGGACAGTAAAGGGGGGAAAATAATCAAAGAGGAAAACAAACCATGTTTAGTAACATAAATAAACAAATATGGCTGGAAGAACAAACCATATCTCAATAATAACCCTAAATGTTAATGGCTTAAACTCACCAATTAAGAGACACCGGCTAGTAGAATGGATCACAAAACAAGACCCAACAATATGCTGCCTACAGGAGACGCATTTGATAGGAAAAGATATACATAGACTGAAGGTGAAAGGTTGGGAAAAATCATATCACTCATATGGACTTCGGAAACAAGCAGGAGTGTCCATACTCATATCAAATAAAATAGATTTCAAGCCAAAGTTAATCAAAAGGGATAAAAAAGGACACTACATACTGCTCAAGGGAACCATACACCAACAAGACATAACAATCATAAAGATATATGCCCCAAACAACGGTGCAGCTATGTTCATCAAGCAAACTCTTCTCAAGTTCAAGAGTCTAATAGACCACCATACAATAATCATGGGAGACTTCAACACACCTCTCTCACCACTGGACAGATCTTCCAAACAAAAGTTGAATAAGGAAACTATAGAACTCAATAACACAATTAACAACCTAGACTTAATTGACATATATAGAATATACCACCCAACATCAAGCAGTTACACTTTTTTCTCAGCAGCACATGGATCCTTCTCAAAAATAGATCATATATTATATCACAGGGCAACTCTTAGACAATATAAAGGAGTAGAGATAATACCATGCATCTTATCTGACCATAATGGAATGAAACTGAAAATGAACAATAAAAGAAGGAAGGAAAAATCATGCATCACTTGGAGAATAAACAATAGGTTACTGAATGATCAATGGGTTATAGAAGACATCAAGGAGGAAATTAAAAAATTCTTAGAGATAAATGAAAACACAGACACAACATATCGGAATCTATGGGACACATTGAAAGCAGTTCTAAGAGGAAAATTCATTGCTTGGAGTTCATTCCTTAAAAAAAGAAAAAACCAACAAATAAATGATCTCATACTTCATCTCAAAATCCTAGAAAAAGAAGAGCAAAACAACAGCAAAAGAAGTAGAAGGCAAGAAATAATTAAAATCAGAGCTGAAATTAATGAAATCGAAACAAAAGAAACAATTGAAAAAATTGACAAAACTAAAAGTTGGTTCTTTGAAAAAATAAATAAAATCGACAGACCCTTAGCCATGCTAACAAAGAGAAGAAGAGAGAGAACTCAAATTACTAGCATACGGGATGAAAAAGGCAACATCACAACAGACACTTCAGAAATACAAAAGATAATCAGAAATTATTTTGAATCCTTATACTCCAATAAAATAGATGACAGTGAAGGCATCGACAAATTTCTTAAGTCATATGATCTGCCCAGATTGAGTCAGGAGGATATAGACAACCTAAACAGACCAATATCAATTGAAGAAATAGAAGAAACCATCAAAAGACTACCAACTAAGAAAGCCCAGGACTGGATGGGTATACAGCAGAGTTTTACAAAACCTTTAAAGAGGAACTAATACCAATACTTTTCAAGCTATTTCAGGAAATAGAAAAAGAGGGAGAACTTCCAAATTCATTCTACGAGGCCAACATCACCCTGATTCCTAAACCAGACAAAGACACTTCAAAGAAAGAAAACTACAGACCAATATCTCTAATGAACCTAGATGCAAAAATCCTCAATAAAATTCTGGCAAATTGGATTCAAAAACATATCAAAAAAATTGTGCATCATGATCAAGTAGGATTCATCCCTGGGATGCAAGGCTGGTTCAATATACGGAAATCAATAAATGTTATTCACCACATCAATAGACTTAAAATTAAGAACCATATGATCATCTCGATAGATGCAGAAAAAGCATTCAACAAAGTACAGCATCCCTTTATGTTCAAAACTCTAGAAAAACTAGGGATAACAGGAACATACCTCAACATTGTAAAAGCAATCTATGCTAAGCCTCAGGCTAGCATCATTCTGAATGGAGAAAAATTGAAGGCATTCCCTCTAAAATCTGGAACAAGACAGGGATGCCCTCTCTCACCACTTCTGTTCAACATAGTTCTCGAAACACTGGCCAGAGCAATTAGACGAAAGAAATTAAAGGCATAAAAATTGGAAAAGAAGAACTTAAATTATCACTATTTGCAGATGACATAATTCTATACCTAGCAGACCCAAAAGGGTCTACAAAGAAACTATTAGAGCTAATAAATGAATTCAGCAAAGTGGCAGGATATAAAATCAACACGCATAAATCAAAGGCATTCCTGTATATCAGCGACAAATCCTCTGAAATGGAAATGAGGAAAAACACTCCATTCACAATATCCTCAAAAAAAATAAAATACTTGGGAATCAACCTAACAAAAGAGGTAAAAGACTTATACAATGAAAACTACAGAACCCTAAAGAGAGATATAGAAGAAGATCTTAGAAGATGGAAAAATATACCCTGTTCATGGATAGGCAGAACTAACATCATCAAAATGGCGATATTACCAAAAGTTCTCTATAGGTTTAATGCAATGCCAATCAAAATCCCAATGGCATTTCTTGTAGAAATAGATAAAGCAATCATGAAATTCATATGGAAAAACAAAAGACCCAGAATAGCAAAAACAATGCTAAGCAGGAAGTGTGAATCAGGCGGTATAGCAATACCAGACTTCAAACTATACTACAGAGCAATAGTAACAAAAACAGCATGGTACTAGTACCAAAACAGGCGGGTGGACCAATGGTACAGAATAGAGGACACAGAAACCAATCCACAAAACTACAACTATCTTATATTTGATAAAGGGGCTAAAAGCATGCAATGGAGGAAGGATAGCATCTTCAACAAATGGTGCTGGGAAAACTGGAAATCCATATGCATCAAAATGAAACTGAATCCCTTTCTCTCGCATGCACAAAAGTCAACTCAAAATGGATCAAGGAGCTTGATATCAAATCAGAGACATAGCGTCTGATAGAAGAAAAGTTGGCTACGATCTACATACTGTGGGGTCGGGCCCCAAATTCCTCAATAGGACACCCATAGCACAAGAGTTAATAACTAGAATCAACAAATGGGACTTACTCAAACTAAAAAGTTTTTTCTCAGCAAAAGAAACAATAAGAGAGGTAAATAGGGAGCCTACGTCCTGGGAACAAATCTTTACTCCTCACACTTCAGATAGAGCCCTAATATCCAGAGTATACAAAGAACACAAAAAATTAGACAATAAGATATCAAATAACCCAATCCACAGATGGGCCAAGGATCTGAACAGACACTTCTCAGAGGAGGACATACAATCAATCAACAAGCACATGCAAAAATGCTCAGCATCGCTAGCAGTCAGAGAAATGCAAATCAAAACCACCCTAAGATGCCATCTCACTCCAGTAAGATTGGCAGCCATTAGGAAGTCAAACAACAACAAGTGCTGGTGAGGATGTGGGGAAAAGGGTCCACTTGCTCATTGTTGGTGGGACTGTAAATTGGTGCAGCCAATTTGGAAAGCAGTATGGAGATTTCTTGGAAAGCTGGGAATGGAACCACCATTTGACCCAGCTATTCCCCTTCTCAGTCTATTCCCTAAAGACCTAAAAAGAGCATGCTACAGTGACACTGCTACTTCGATGTTCATAGCAGCACAATTCACAATAGCAAGACTGTGGAACCAACCTAGATGCCCTTCAATAGATGAATGGATAAAAAAATGTGGCATCTATACACAATGGAGTATTACTCTGCATTAAAAAATGACAAAATCATAGAATTTGGAGGGAAATGGATGACATTAGAGCAGATTATGCTAAGTGAAGCCAGCCAATCCCTAAAAAACAAATGCCAAATGTCTTCTTTGATATAAGGAGAGTAACTAAGAACAGAGTAGGGAAGAAGAGCATGAGAAGATGACTAACATTAAACAGGGATGAGAGGTGGGAGGGACAGGGAGAGAGAAGGGAAATTGCTTGGAAATGGAAGGAGACCCTCATGGTTATACAAAATTACATACAAGAGGAAGTGAGGGGAAAGGGAAAAATAATACAAGGGGGAGAAATGAATTACAGTAGAGGGGGTAGAGAGAGAAGAGGGGAGGGCAGGGGAGGGGAGGGGGGATAGTAGAGGATAGGAAAGGCAGCAGAATACAACAGACACTAGTATGGCAATATGTAAATCAATGGAAGTGTAACTGATGTGATTCTGCAATCTGTATACGGGGTAAAAATGGGAGTTCATAACCCACTTGAATCAAAATGTGAAATATGATATGTCAAGAACTATGTAATGTTTTGAACAACCAATAAAAAAAAATCTCAAGTTCATGTAACATGTAACATTAAGAATTTATTTAATCCCTCTCCTCAGTTTATACACAAAAGACTTAAAAACAGCATACTATAGGGACACAACCACATCTATGTTTATAGCAGCACAATTCACAATAGCTAAACTGTGGAGCCAACCTAGATGCCCTTCAGTGGATGAATGGATCAAAAAAATGTGGCATATATATATACAATAAAATTTTACTCAGCAATAAAAGAGAATAAAATCATGGCATTTGCAGATAAATGGATGGTGTTGGAGAAAATAATGCTAAGTGAAGTTAGCCAATCCCCAAAAAATAAATGCCAAATGTTTTCTCTGATATAAGGTGACTGACTCATAGTGGGGTAGGGAGGGGCAGCATGGGAGGAATAGACGAACTCTATATAGGGAAGAGGAGTGGGAGGGAATGGGAGGCGGCAGGGGATTAGCAAGGATGGTGGAATGTGTTGGCAATCATTATCCAAAGTACATGTATGAAGACACAAATTGGTGTCAACATACTTTATATACAACCAGAGATATGAAAAATTGTGCTTTATATATGTAGTAAGAATTGAAATGCATTCCACTGTCATTTATTTTTTTAAATCAATTAAAAATATAATTTATTTAACTTGTGAGTCTGGAGGTCACCTGGAAGGTGAACTGAGCTGTCCTAGGCTGAGCTTGGCTGGGATGAGTTGGCCCTGGTTCTCATGGCACTTATAGTGCTAGACATATTCTTCCTGTGATAACAACAGAAATGCAAGTAGAGAAGTGGAAATGCACAAGTCTCTAGCCTTGGAGACCCAGTCTTATAGAAGGTACACCGTCAACCACACCTCATCATATTGGCCAAAGCCAGTAACATGGCCAAACCCATAGTCAAGAAGTAGAGAAACATATTCCACATCTTTGGTGGTAAAAATTACAAGAGAGGTGAAGAATTGGGGCCAATAGCACAATCTTTCATAGGCTCTAGCATTTAGAGACAAGCTTTCTTTCCTTAGCAAGGCACTGAGAGTACGCTGCAAGGGCATTCTGATCTACCTCCTAACCTCTTTTACTATTGTTCTACCCTTTGTTCTCTGTACGTAAGCCATCATTCAACACTATCTACCTATCCTTGGATGAATTGGATGTTATTTCTTCTATCTTTGCCTTTACTTTTGTTATTCCCTGTGTCTTCACCAGATAAACACCATTATTTTTCATGCCTTTGACTCAGAGCTTCTTGACCAACCCTTCCCCAAGTAGATAAATTTTTCAGCTCCCACATGCATCCCAGCAGCATGGACCACATTGCCTCTATCTTCATTGTATTCTGAATATACAATGTAGGAACTCAGTACTATTCTTTTTTCCCCCATAGCTTTATTGCGTTAAGATGGAAGTACAATAAAATGCATGTATTTGAAGTATGCAATTTGATCAGTTAGTGACATGTATGTAATTGATACAATCAATATAAAAAGCATTTCCATTGCTTTTTTAAATTTGAAATCATGCAGAATATGTTTCCATGCATGATTTATTCCATTAGAAATCAATCATCTTAAGATATATAGAATCCTCCTCCCACATGTTAACTATTTCAAAATTAAATGGTGCACTGATAAATATCTAAGAGGTTGTGGCTCAGTGGTAGAGTGTTTGCTTAGCACATGTGAGGCACTGGGTTCCATCCTCAGCACCACATAAAAATAAATAAATAAAATAAAGGTATGTGTATATCTACAACTAAAAAAAATTTTTAAATTTAGAAATATCTCAGCATTCAAATGCTTTGTACTAAGTGGTAATAAAAGCTTAAAATACCAGGATCTGTGGGATGAAACAGTACTCAGATGAACATTTATAACTTAAAGTACTTGTATCAGAAAGAAACTAGAATAACAATCAAATTATTTTCAAATTATGTAGTAGGAAGGAAAATACGAGTAGGAGCAGAAATAAATGAAACAGAGAAGAAATAATACAGATAAAATTCGATAAAAATCAAACAAGTCTAATAAAAAAAGCAAGAACACAAAAATTAATATCAATGGAAAAGGAGCTATCAAAAAACCCTACAGATGCTAGAAAAATATTAAGGTAATCACCCATGTAACCACCTAGATTTACAATTACATGCCAACATATGTGATAGCTTACATAAATAACATGGTCTATATTAAAGAAGGATCCATGTGCTGCTGAGAAGAAAATCTATTCAGTCATCAATGTATGAAATATTCTATACATGTCTGTTCATTCTAAATTATCAATTGTATTCATAGCTTCTTTATTTAGTTTTTGTTTGGAGGATCTATTCAGTGGCATATTAAAGTTACCCAGTATTCTTGTGTTGTGGATCTATTTGATTCTTGAAATTGAGAAAGGTTTGTTTGATGTACATAGATGTTCCGTTATTTGGGGCACGAATATTTACAATTGTTATGTCTTGTTGGCGTATAATTCCCTTAAGCAGTACAAAATGGCCTTCTTTGTCCCTTCTGATTAACTTTGGCTTAAAGTCCACTTTATCTGAGATGAGGATAGAAGCCCCTGCTTGTTTACACTATCCATGGAAACTCAGAACCATGCTTACTAGACTATGAATTTTTTGAGGACAGAAAATGTATGTTATCTTGAGGTTCAATAAATGTTTGTTGTGCCGAGTGCAATCTATGACTGTTAATTAAACTTCCTTAGTTCCTGGAAACTGAGAAGGATATGCTTTAACCAGGAGAGACTTCAATAGTCTAGTTTTCAAGGTAAGTGAAACTGTGATTAGAAATTAATACATTGATATTCTGGGAAAGCATTTATTTAGCTTAGAATCATTCTATCATTTTCAAAGGTGCTGAGTCAGAGATCCCAACCTTGAATCATGATGCCACGTGACAAGATGAGGCAGCGGCCTAAAAGCCTGAAGATCTAACCCACTATGCTACTGCACAGTGTGATGTGAGGCTGGGGGAGATCCAACATGTATTTTTCTAATGCAATTGCACATCAAAGGTTGTGCTAAGGAAATCAGAGGACAACACTTTGCCCACTGGGCTAAGAGCTAGAGTCACCCACTCTCCTGCTTGAAGGGTGGTATCAGGCTCTGAGATCTCTACCATCCACTATTGCAGGAGAGCAAAGGGAGGAACTGAATTCAGCACAAGTCAACTTGGGAGTGATGTGTACCAACCCTTTCTTAAGGCCTGATTGGGTTTTGTGTTCATGGAGAGTTCCAAGGCAGAAACACTCCCTTCACTGTTACACTGCTTGCATTTTATAAACCACCAAAAGACAGAATCAGGGATAAAAGTGATCATGGAACATACAACTAGAAACAATGGAATCACTGTTTGTTTGCTTGTTTATTTGGATGTAAAAATGTAAATCACATAACAACAACAACAAAAAAAAAACTCTTTAGTCAACCAAAAAGCATAAATGGCACCCCCAAGGCTTTATATATTCAAGAGAGAGCTAATTACAACATTAACAAATGCTTTACTGCTACCAGGAGAGAGGTCTAGCTGCTTCATCTGCTGCTTCCATTTCTAATTTCCTTAAAATCAGGAAAATGTGCAAAATGACTTTACGCCAATATCCCATGCTGCAAAGCTGAGTTCATGTGGGTGGTTCTGGCAAAGAGGTTGTTCGTTAATGTTGTTAATGTACACTAGAAGACATCTGATGTGAAATTCGTAATTGAAATGTTATGAGCAGTTTAGCATATGGATCCTTCACATCCACTTAATTGCCAGTTTAGTAATAATTTTATGTAATGAGGCATTATTAATAATACGTGAAATACCAAATTGACGTAATGCCCTAAAAACATGATATGACATTTGCTACTAAAAGAATATTATGATTCCAGGTGTCTTTACTATGATTTCAAAAACATATGTGATATTACATAAAATATTAAATTAGTCCTTAGGAACAGTTTGGTTATAATGTATTTCAAATTCATTCTCTAAATTATAATCACTTTTTGTACAAAACTTTGCCTGTACTTACAGACTCACATGGCAACTACTACTAGGAACCCTTATGCCATTTGCTGTTTGCCACTGTGCTCTTCTGTGGCTCAGTGGCATCTGATGTGGCTGGAGGGGGAAGTGAAATAGAGAAAAGTCAAAAGGTTCATCTGAGCTCAAGTACAGAGAAAATATAGAGGAACAAGAGCCAAATGCTTACTATTGAGATTCCTCAAAATTTCAACACACATTAGAGATTTTTTTCATCTTAATGCAGTTCCTAAAAGCATATGATTGGGGTCATGATTATCTTTTGTGAGGCCTGAGGTAGTAGTGCAATTGGAGGCCTACAGACCAAGAATTTACATATTTGAAGATTATAAAGGAAGCTAACAAACTATTAACTAAAATCTGATCTTTTCTACCTTGACAACTATTCCATAATGGAAAATAGGTTAAGAAAAAAAAAAACTGAATGTCAAATATAAATATCAAGCACTGCTGAGTCTAGTGATTGTTATGGATTTTGGAGTGTTCCATTGTTCGGGATGATATCTGGATGAGTAACAAAATAAAATCATACATAATTTATAAAGAATTAAGATTCAATCTACAAATTTATTTTTCTTTTATTACAACACAATTACAAAAATATGCTATGAAAATCCACATTTTATGCGATTTATATTCTATTAACAGTAATGACCTAAATGACTAAAAAATAAAATGTAGTTGTATTCAGTATGAAAATTCCAATATACTTTTATAACATATAAATTAAATATAAAAATAATATTATTCACATATTTTTCAAAATTTCTCTTCTAAAATATTCAAACTTATTTCTAATAAGCTTAAAAGGCAGCCTAAAAGGTATAATTAGTAAATATCAAATACTTAAATCCATTTATTTAAATAATGTTGAAAATTTAATTGAATATTTTGAAATTTAATTAAATCTTACTAAATATTTTATAAATACAAAAATATTTGCAATTATAGTATTCAACCTTTATTTGGTTGCCAGTGTAAAGAACTAGTGTTTCATTTCCATGTATGTCTAGATAAACAAATTTGTGTATGTGTGTACATAAATATATGCATTATATATATGTAAATTTAAGAGTAAGATAAATTATGTAATACTGCAAAATGTTCTTACAGTGATCAAGTGCAACTGTTACCAACACTACACTAATTTGTGATCCAAGGATTGGAACAAGAGAAGTCTGCATATGGATGCTTAATATTACTGAGAAACAATACTTTATAATATGCCTTTTCTCTTACCTAAGTACTTCAGCCACTTACATTTTCCTGCCTTCAAAAGCAGTGCCCAGGAGCTGGGGTTGTAGCTCAGTGTTAGAGCACACGCCTTGCACATGTGAGGCACTGGATTCGATCCTTAGCACCACATAAAAATAAATAAACAAAGGTATTATGTCCATCTACAACTAAAAAAAATAAAAAGAAAAAAAAGAAAAGAAGCAATGCCCATCTCTGAAGGGAGCAGTATCACAACCCACTAAGTTTCTCAGCGTTTGGATACAGTCACCTTTGGTTTTGAGAACATAGGCAAGACACGTGGGAAAATGTTTTCCTGGGGCCCGAGAGATATTAGTCACTTGAGCAGGTTTCAGTGCTTTAGGGGGTTTCAGTGCTTTCTACCAGCACTGAGCACCAGGTGCCAAGTATTCTTAATAGTTGTGGGAGAGAGGGGGAATTGTGAGGCCCTCTGAAGTCCGGGCCCCATAACAAGGGCACCTCTTGCTTGGCTCTCATGGCAATATAGTTTGTGGTACACACTGCTTCTTCATAGACTGAAATTTACCCTACATGCTTACCTATTTAAGTCAGACTATTTAAGCTTAATTTTTCCCCTATTTGTGATATGTTTGGGAGAGGGTGACCATCACCTTTGGAATTTCATATCTGTGGTTTGGCCAGCTCACATAGGTACTGCCATACTGCTTCTTATGTATTGAAATATACCCCAGACATTAGTTAAACAGTAGTTTCCAGGAACCCCAGATATGTCTCCATGTTCCTTGCTTAGAACCATGTGACCTTCTTCCCAAAATCTGCAAACAGAATTTCTCCAAGATTCTGTGCCCACACTTCAATCTCATGAATTGTTTAGTATTTTAAATATTGCCCTTGTACAAGTCTCAGGGATAATGGATTAACACCATTCACATTTGTATCAATAGATATATTTTAGAAACTATTACTACTTGGTTAGGATATTTCTGGATGGCACCAACTTATCTGGATAATAGGAGGAGAAGAAATGTCTTTCATTGTGAGTTTGGTTATTGAGCTCTGATTCAGGGTCAGCTAGGAGTGCTTATTTCCATACTGACAGATGTTCAGTGACTTTTGTCAAGTGAGTTGGTGGCCTTTATCCAGTTCCAAGTGACCAGATGTCCAAATCACTAAAATCACTATTCTAAGCTGATGCGTGATCTGATTAACGTCCTTCTTGGGCTTTTTGGCTTGGAGTTTAGAACTGAATGAGAGCAAATATTGAGACAGGCTCCAACAGACATTATTCTGATTCTAAGATAAAACCAAAGGCCGAAATGTGCCCAGCCCTAACCCATTTTGCAGATATACCTGAAATTTACTCTTTATGAAATGCTGTTTTGGCACTTAACAAAAAAAAAAAAAATCTGCAAGAAAAAGAATTGACCATTTATTTATTTATTTATTTTTAAAGAGGGTTTTTTTAATATTTATTTTTCAGTTTTCGGTGGACACAACATCATTTTTTTTTTTTTTGAGAGAGAGGGAGAGAGAGAGAGAGAAAATTTTATTTATTTTTTAGTTTTTTGGCGGACACATCTTTGTTTGTATGTGGTGCTGAGGATCGAACCCGGGCCGCCCGCATGCCAGCAAGCACACTACTGCTTGAGCCACATCCCCAGCCCAAGAATTGATTATTTAAATTAATTTGGTTAATTCCATATTATATCTATTTTATCTTGAATATTCAGCACAGGCTGGTCCAAGTGAAAGAAAGGAGGAAGAGATTGACATAATGGAACATTTTCCAAGTTGAACTCACTAGTTTTTATTTCCATACCCCAAGTCAGCCCACTCTCTTTTAATCCTAACATAGGATTTTTTCCCAGGGCTTGCCTGGTGAATGAAATCCATTATGAAATGGATTTGAGCTTTACATATATTGATAATGTCCATGTTCAGAGGTAGATCCAGATTTCATGGGTTCTTAAACTTTCATGATTGAGAGATCTGTCTTTAAGAAAGAAATAGAATCAAATATTCAAAATTGGTCACAAACAGGATTTAGAAGGGACCACTGCAATTGAGGAACCCTGCAGAGTAAGATTCAGGAGCTCATGGAACCCACCTCTATCTAGATGGCTCTTCACTCTGTGGTAGGTAACACTCTGTAGAACTCTGACTTGTTTTTCTTTTTAGTTGCAACCTTAAGGGAAAATACAAGTTGGTCCAAATCTGTGTTTATGTAGCAGGAGAAAATGGATTTTCTGTCATTTAAAATAAATCTGATTAATGGGCCACTCCCATATAAACTCTTGATGAAATGTAAGTTGTGTAGTCTTACAAAGAAAAAAAAAGGTAGACTTTGTGCTATTTTCTCCAAGCTTCAAAGTGAAAATATCTTGTATTCACATCTCCTTCAAATCAACTATATAGTGAAAAACTCGGTGCATTTTGGATTGTGTGGGAAGGAAGTGGGCGGACTATTGCATTGATAATGACATCCTTCCTTTACTGTTGCATGCAAAGCAGAGGTGGTGGTGGGATGAGTATTATCATGGTCTCACTTAGAAATATTAGGTTAGATGAAACAACATCTCACCTAATAAAAGTTTATTTATATTTGGTCTGAAAAATAAAATACAGAAACATCATTATATTATTCTTCCTAAGTTTATAGGTAATTGCTTTGAGAATCAGGCGGTAGTCTCCTTCCTGAGTGGGGCAGTGTGACATGATAGAAAATATTTATTTCATTTCAGCCCCTGGTTCCTGGCACAGAGATCCTAAAATCCTTGCATTTTCTTAAATGATAGGGTTGTTAGGATTATCTTTTGTTCTAATATTTGATCTGTGACTCCAGTTCCTGATGCAGAGTTCCTACATCTCATGCAATTTCCTCCGTGTGAAGCGTTGCTTGTTCTGGTGAGGTGACACTTGGTGGACTTCTGAAAAGCTTCAGAATGGGTCAGCGAAACACACACACACACACACACACACACACACACACACACCCCATCACTGAAAGCTTGGTAGCTTTGGCTTCACTCCTCATCCATCCTCTGCAGCTGGAGGTTGAGTTAATGATCAACAGCACCTCCATTATGAAGCTTTCATTACGATCCCTTTAAAATGGTGTTTGGAGAGCTTCCAGGTTGGCGAATGCATTCATGAGCCAGGAGGGCAGAACACATCTCTACATGAACAGAAGGTCCTCTGCTTGGGACACTTCTAGATCTCCCTCTGGCTATTCATTTGTACCCTTTATTATATTCTTTACAATAAACCATTTCCCTGAGTTTTGTGTGCCATTACAGAGATTTATCCAATGTGAGGAGTGGGGGTCATAGGATCTCTAATTTGTAGCTAAGTTGAACAAAAATGTGTGTGACCTGAAGACATACTACTTATGTCTGAAATTAGGGCAGTCCTGTGAAACTGAGTCCTTTACTGTAGAGTTTGTGCTAATTCTAGTTAGTATCAGAATTAAATAACTAGGGCATCCAGTTGGTGTGTGAACAGTTGAAGTACTGGCTGGCGCAGGAAAAACCCATGTACATTTGGTCATACAAGCATTGAAGTGTTTAGTAAAGAAAATAGTTTGTTTGCCTTGTACAGTCAGAGAGGCAATAAGCATCCCTTAGCAGCCTGCTCTGCTCCTGAGAAGGGCTCACATTCTGGAGGGGAGAGTGGGTGTCCGGGTCCTGGTGATAAGGGTAAGGCACCTTGACTTTTTTTCATGAGTTATTTAGAAATATTTTAAAATTTCCAAATACATGAGGATTTCTCTTCACTTACTTTTTGTTACTGAATCATAAGTGTGCTTTTAAAATGTGCTAAAATGTATGACCTAGCTTATCATCTATTGCTGGAAATGTTCCATGTGTGCTTCTGCTTCCCATTTGTTGGTAGGAGAATTTTATGTTTGTCCATTAGATGAAGTTTATTAATTGTGTTCAAATCTTTTAAGCCTTCACTGATTTTCTGTCTGCCTGAGCTACCAAAATTGGAGAAAGAAAAGAAAAAACAACTCAATTTTAAAATAGATCAAAGATCTGAACAGGCATTACAGAGACTAGGGAAATTATATAGCAAATAAGCATCCCAGACGACGTTAAACTCATTACTGATTAGAGAAATGTAAATCAAGACTACCACAAAGTACCATTTTTTCATTCATTTAATCTGAAAAAATAAGCCTGACAATACCAAGTGTTGAGGATAGCAATTGAGAAATTTCTTATATATTTCTAGTGAGAATATAAGAAGACACAACTGCTTTGAAAGATAATGTGACATTCTTTTGTAAAGATGAATATATATATATATATATATATATATATATATATATATATATATATATATACTCCATGACTGTTAGACCCCATTCCTGAACGGTAGCCAAGAGATGGTCACACACACGTGAATCAGGAAACATGTTTAAGAAAAAGTTCAGTGAAGCATTGCTAAACTCTAGAAAAAAACTCAAATACCCATTCAACATGAAAATAAATAATTAATGACAGGTATACAATTGCCACTGCAGTGAATGGACTTTACCTACAACAATATGGGTAGATCTTGGTAACACATGTTATATAAAAAAATAAGTCTCAAAAATTTTCTACAGTCACACAGAAGATATCGGTGATACCTGTTTATGAAGTTCAGAAACAACTAATATAAATTGTTTGGTCATGTGTGTGTGTGTGTGTGTGTGTGTGTGTGTGTGTAATAAAAAGGTATCTTATTACATATTCAAGATAGAAATACTTTAGGACAAGGGGTCAGGACAGGAATGGAGTGTTTTAGTTCTGGGTTTTACTGGGGATTTCATAGATGTTTATTACATTATAAAAAAATAAAGAATAAGGTCACACCTGAACAATGAAGATTGCAAGTGACAAACCTATACAATGCAATAGTTCTGTTCACTTGAGGTTCCATTCAAATATAAATAACTAAAAGCTATAGGAAGGCCAGAGGAATCCCCAGGTGTAATGAAGGGGATTTACAATGCAGCTGTCTGATTGCATTGTAAGTCTTTCATAGGCCATGTTTGCAGACATCCCCTCAAAATTGTTAGTAGACTGTATCCCAAAGTGGAAGCCTGAGGCTGATACTTTTCCAAAACAACAAGTACTTCAGCTCCTCTCAGGTTCAAGATGGCTATGACTACTCCCTCTGTAGAGTCAACCCTTTTACAGATCTCCCCTGCCCAGTCCAATCCCTGTCTTGACCAACTCTTGTCTAACTGTCAATGGTGAGGCCTCAGGAGAGGGACTGTAGCCAACCTTTACTGTATCAGCAGGGAAGAAATGGAGAAATAAATTACTCACCTTCATTCTTCTTCCACCTTCTGAGCTTCTTCCAGTGCCTTCCTTTGGCCTCACAAAACAAATGGTGCTGTAGCTTCTTCTGGAAGTCAGACGGCCAAGAATTTGCTGAGACAGTCATACAAGGTCAACTTCTCAGGGCACAGAGCAAGACGGAGGAGGGTGGAGGACGGTAGGAGGACATATGGATAGACAAGCAAAAGGATACAGGAGGTCTGAACAGAAGTGCTGAGCAAAGTTTCTGAAAAAGCTCTTCTCTTTTGGTCATCTTTTCTCTTCTTCCTTCTAAGAATTGCAGACACAATGCATGGAAGCACAATTATCATATTTTGACCATGGAAAGTGCAAAACACATGCTAAGAAGGGTGATTTGGAAATGTAGAGAGATCCTGGTCCCAGCAGATTTATTAGCATCCTAGCACCAGAATCACTCTTTTTAAAAAATTTGTCCTAATTAGTTACGCATGACAGCAGAATGCATTTTGACACATTGTATACAAACGGAGCACAATTTCTCATTCCTCTGTCTATACACAATGCAGAGTCACAATGGTCATGCAATCATACATTTATCTAGGGTAATAATGTCCATCTCATTTCACTATCCTCCCCGCCTCCATACCCCCTCATTCCAATATGCCCAATCCAAAGTTCTTCCATTCTTCCCTAGCCTTCCCACCCCATAATTATGGACAGCATCTGTTTATCAGAGAAAAGATTTGGCTTTTGGTCCTTGGGGATTGGATTATTTCACTCAGCATGATATTCTCCAGCTCCATCCATTTACTTGCAAACGCCATAATTTCATTCTTTTTTAAGGCTGAGTAATATTCTGTTGTGTATATATGCCACATTTTCTTTATCCATTCATCTGTTGAAGGACATCTAGGTTGGTTCCATAGTTTAGCTATTATGGATTGAACTGCTATAAACATTGATGTGGTAGTATACTGATTTTTAAGTCCTTCGGGTATAAACCAAGGAGTGGGATAGCTGGTAAAATGGTGGTTCCATTCCAAGTTTTCTGAGGAATCTCCATACTGCTTTCCAGAACGGCTGTCAGAATCACTCTCACATGATAAAACAAACATTTTAGTTTTTGACCATCAGTCTTCTTCTGTTACATGCAGCCAAATGCAATCCTGACCAATTCAAATGCCCTATCAAAGTCTCCAATTTGATATACCAAATTACTTGGTAACTTTCTGTTCATTTTGATGTACTAGACAATAAGCATTATTCTGGAATAATTGAGTTAATATTTGATATAAGAATGAGATTCATTCATCTTCATTTTTAAAATTTAAAATTAACATAATTTAATTGACAGTGGAAACAAGATCAAAGTCAATAATTTTTCTTTTATCTGCATATTAATTGACAGACAACTCAAAAAGTTTTTCTTCATTTTTTCTGCCTCATTTAAGAGAGCTCAGTTTGGAAGTAAATAAGTTGTCAAATTTATTAAAATTGCTTATAAAATTTCTACTTAAAATATCCACTTTTCAAGTTTAAAAAATTTGATTTCTACTGTACCAACTTCTATTTAAAGACTTTATACCTGGAAAATAATTATGAAAATATAATAAGAAACAGAATAATTTCATAATTACTGGTGTGATTAAATCAACCTCTTTCAAAGCCAAAATGACATTAAAGAGCTCTCTCACAGTAGAAAAAAAAAAAACAAGACTGTACAGAGTGTCTATTTTTTCATCTAATAGTATGTTTTACGTGGTATATTAGATATTGCTGAAAAGCCATACAATTTTCAGTAATATCTATGATTTTTGAGTACCTACTAATATTTTACTACATAAAGAAATGGAATTGGCAGATTTTATGGTAAAGAAAATAATAATTCTAAGGACTGGGATTGTAGCTCAGTGGTAGAATGCTTGCCTAGCACATGTGAGTCACTGGGTTCAATCCTCAGCACCACAGGAAAATAAAAACACTTTGAAATAAATTTAAAAAATTTAAAAAAGAAAGAAAACAATAATTCTAGTATAACTTCTTTTATAAAAGCTACTTCTCATGAGGCAATAGTAAACAGATAAATCTGTGATTTGTGATCAGTCCGTCCTTTGTCAAAGAATTGTGAAATGTTGAATACCCCTCTGTAGACCAGTTAATATCAGTCAGTATCATGGCCATCAGGATCCTATTTAACTGCCTCTTCAAACCCTAAACCCAGGATGTCAATGCTCAGAAAAATGAATGGTGACAATGGATTGGTGACAGAAAGTGTAGTGGGGCAGAGGCAGGATCTGTCCACCCCAAAGGCACTCGAGGAACAGACAGGTGGAATGATTGCACTTACCCAGTGCCCTTAGGCTCAGAAATTATTGAAACTGGGTTAAGCCAGAACACGATGGTTAAATAGCATGAAATGTTCCTTGGAATTCCTGTTGTATTATTTTGTGCAAACCCTGTTACGCCGACCAGACTTGACCTCACAAAACATCGCTGAGGTTTTATTTAGTGCACAGTACAGCTTTGGTGCTGTCTCAATGTAGCCAAGTATGGGAAAGACTATGCTTGGTGAACAATCTTGCTCTCAAGATATTGTTCAGGTCTGATGGCTAAGCTGCTTATCAGACTTTCTCCTTTCCTCCTCAGCACCCAGCTAGATGATCTTTCTTAGATTCCCTTGAAGTTAGGTGCAGCTGTGTAGAATGTGGACAGAAGTGATGTTTTTGTAGGCCTGGTCCAAAACGATTCTCCTTTCTCTTTCCTGAATATGTCAGCTAAATACAGAGGATCAAACAGAGGATTCTAAGGCCTTAGTGGAAAACAGAGCCACTAGTAGCAAGGAGCCTGAGACTCTGAAAGACCACATGGATCAGAGTCTGTCTGTCAACAGGAAAAACAATAACAAATCCCATTTATGTGTTTCATCACTAGGATTTTAGGAATATTTGTTACAGCCATTAACCCATCCTATTAAGTCTTTATATGAAAAGAATACTATTATAATTGTCTTCTCAATTCATGCATACAAATAAAAGCAAAAGCATAAGAGATTCACTATTCATTCCAGTAAAAATCCATGAAATAGCTATACCCTAATGACCTTTCATATAGTTCTAGTCTTAATAAGCAAGACTTCATTTCTAGTGGGTAAATGTCACAAAACTGAAGACTGTTTATTTTATTCCTGTTTCCCTTGCTTGGAATCCATTTGTTAAAACACTCAGCTTTCAGAATGTTGTTCATTTACCTACTGAGAGCATCAAAAGGTCAGAATATAAGGCCCTGCTATTCCTTCTCAGTAAAGAAAAAAAAAAGCTACATATGTAGTTTTTAATTGTTTTTTTTTTAAATACGATCTCACTTTTTGGCACAATAAGAATAAATGCTTGCGACACTTCACATGCTCACAATACTGTATTTATGCAATGCTGCCATGGATATAATAACTTTAAAATTTGTGCCCAACATATCCAGGTAAATTCTTGCTTGCTCAAATTTTTTTCTATCTCAAAGTATCTCTATTCACCCTGATCTTGTGTTATGCTATTTGACCAAGATAAAAATGTTTGGCTCATAAGCATAGTGAATCTCCAGGCTTTTTTTTAAGATGTTTTTCATCGACTATTCAGAGATTAGTTTCCCCTACAGATTCATTGAACTCAGTCATCTCAAAATAGCTAAAACAAAGCAGTATGGATCAGCTCCAGGTTCAATGGTCACACTGTAGGAACACAATTCATTTGTTAATTAAATGCACACTATCTACACCATTGCCTCCTGCTAGCATCCAAATTTCTGTTTGTGGGAACTCTCAGTTTGCCCAAGGAGTGGAGATAAAATAGACACCTCCCTCTGCTCAGTAGTCTTTGGTGGAGAGCTTTTCTTTCATTCTTATTTTTCAAATATTAGTTTGTAGATTAACCTAGTACAATTTTTATTAATGTCACCTGCCCAACTTGTTTTAAAACACATTGAAGACATTTATCAATAATTTGATAGGAACACTGTTCTTGGTAATAACCAACTGCCATTTTATAGCTCAACCCAGAAGCTCCAGGGCTGGACAGGTTTTATCCTAGATATGACTTAAGCCTGCCCAACAGTATCTCTCTGGTTTTCTTGTATGTATAATACCTTGTACAGTGCCTAGAACATAGAAAAATTTTTTTGCTGAAAGGTAGAAATCATATATACAGAGCCCTTTCTTCTCCCATTAGAAGCAGGCGGGTTGGCAGCTGGGGGAGGGGGTGTCTGCCGATCTGGTTTGTCATGATATCCCAGGACTGAACATGGTGCCTGGAATATAGAATCTACTCAGGAGATGTCTCCTGACTGAATGAACAAAGAACCTCATAAAGTTCTGGGGATAGCTCAGTTGGTAGAGTGTTTGCCTCACATGCACAAGGCCCTGAATTCAATCCCCAGCACCATCAAAAAGAAAAGAAACCCATAAAGCTAATCTCTGAATCTTCCAGAAGAAAGAGTTTATTTCAGAACCTCATGGAGAATTTTGATTATTCAAAATTTCTGATTTCTGAGCCAGTAACCTGTCCTTAACTCATCCTAACATCTAAGAAACCCACGGGAGCAGAATGAGACATTCTCATCTGGAGAAATCTTTTTGGACCCAACTAGACATGTCTTTGGGAGTTAAAATGAACTGAATCATTCTCCAAGATGTAGAGAAGAATGAGCCATCCTCTTGGCAAGGCACATTTGCAAGGATGCCTGGATGTCCTCTTTAGTGTCCAAAGAGTGGAACTCCAAAGGAAAGGTACCAACCATATGACCAGCAGCTAATTTTATGGTTGATAAACATGTTTCAACCTTGAGCTCCCAGATAATGTGTTTCTATGGGTCAAGTGGGCAGCCTCTGGAGGGCTGACCTTTGAAACATGGGCATCACAACCTGACACTCAAGGCTGCCAGTGCCTCTGGTGTCCACACAACTCAATAAGTCTTGCTTCACACAGAGCTTCCTCCCTGCTCACCCTGACAGTCCCCAAATATAAATGAGAAAATTAAACATTTACCTTGATGAGAAAATAGCACTCTCCATTGACACTTCCTCATACCCTCACCAATGTGATTTAGTTGTAGTTTTTAGTAGCTGTTTTCACATTTTTAATTATTTTGTAGAGTTAAAATATGTAATAATGGATAACTGTGCAATACATTAAATACTTATGGGTATGTTGTGCCTTCTGTTATAATATAAAATCCATCTATTCTGGTTGATGGGTTTTAACCTCACACAGAATACTTTAAACTCCATTTGGACTTGTGCCTACAATCACCTTAGCAAAGTCTCTTAAGTAACTGCGCACAGCCTAATTAGTATGCATTATCAATTAACAAACTTAATAGCCGGCAGATTGATTAGATCCTCTGTTGCAGGGGCAGAGCTGAAGCGAAACAGAATGAAAAATCATTGCACGCATACACTGCAGCTTTGTTATTTTCTCAGATCCCCTCCTCCTCCTTCACATGGGCTTAATTAATGCATGCATATGGTTCTGCATATCTGCATATCTGGTAAACCGAGCTTTTCCTGATTCTTTCATCAAGCTCATTCTTAAACAGAGGGAGTCTATGCCTCCCTTTTCTTTGGGGGCTTCTGTATAGATCATTCTCACCCCTCTTCTTGCCCTTTGCATAGCACTGAATTTTAAAGGGCTGCTTCTCCCAGCCTGATTATCCTGCCAGTGGTGGAAATGGGAGAGGAATACAAAGACAAGCGAGAAGGCTGTGCTTCTTAACACAGAGGACCGCTCGGGAGTCACATCGGTGGGGCTTTGACAACCGTAAAGCGCTTCTGGCAATTATTTCCAAAAAGAATGGTACAAATGGACTGTCCTGTTACATCTTGTCTATTTTTGATGGACTGGAAACAATATGAATAAATGAAGGAAAACCCACATTTCCTGAAAGCAGGGATCAGGCTAAAAGGAGTTGCCAACTGCACTGTTCATAAAACGCTGGCATTATAAGAATTTTATACCTTCCATAAACATTCAACACAAAACTCTAAAAAGACTTCTGAAGACATTTCCAACACCATAAATTGTCACCTTGTAGTGCTAGTTTGGGTTTTATTTTTCTATTTTAGGTAGAATAATGGTTCACGCCAGTTTTTTTTTTTTTATTTCTTCACTGTTCTTGGGTCTAATATCCTTTTGCTTCTATGTGGGAAGAGTTATAATTAGGTACAGAGAAGGCCCTGAGAAGCTTCAATTTCCTGTTTGGAGGATGCCATGTGCTTGTGGTTTACTGATGGGTCCCTCTGAATTCCTATCAGGGGTAATCCTGGGAATTCCAGACCTAACCCACTTTTTCTTGACCATCCTTGGAAGGAAAGGAAGGTCCTGCCTACCTCTCTGACCCCTACCCCTGCTCCTCTCCCCTGAGCTCCTCATGCTCCAGCCACGCTGGCCTCCTTCCTCCTCTGAAACACAAAGCTCATGCCTCTCACTTGCTTCCCTCCACCTGGGATGCCTTTCCTGAGGCTTCTTATGGTTTGCATTTTCTTATCATATAGGTTCAGCTTAAATGTCACCTCCTAAGAGAGACCTTCCCTGATGACCCAATCTAAAGTAACATCTACCCTCTTGCCCAACCATCACTACTCTTCATCACCGTGTTATATTGATGTCATAGCTCTTCCGTCATCTTACCCACTTGCTTCTTTAGTTAACATCTTCCTCTCTTAAAAGAATGCAAGCCTTGGGCTGAGGATATAGTGGTAGAGCACTTGCTTCACATGCACAAGGCCCCAGATTGGATTCCCAGCCCTGAAACGAAGCATGTTCCCCAATAACAAGGAACTCAATTTCAACAATGGACCTGGTACATTTTAGGAGCATAATAAATATTTGTTGAATGAAAACACAATTGAAAGAATGAATGGGGAAGTAGGGAGAAGGCATTAGTATGTATGTGTACAGGGATAAGAGAAAAGGGGGCCAAGACTGAACCCAGAGTAATACCAACATTCACAAAACCAGCCCATGGATAAAGAATCTGGATAGACACTTCTCCAATGCAAGACATACAAATGACAAATAAGCACATGAAAGGTTGCTCATTATTAGCCACGAGGGAGATACAAACCCAAACCACAATGATATACCACTTCATGTCCACCTGGATGGCTAAAGTTAAAAAGAGATAACAAGTGTGGTCAAGAATATAAAGAAACCATAACACCCACATAGGCCAGGATTGATGAGAATATAAAATGGTGCAACCTCTGTAAAAACAGTAGTTCCTCAAAATGTTCAACATAGATTGTCATAGAGCCAGAAATTCTACTCTGAGATATATGCCAAAGAGAAATGAAAACACACCCACCCAAAAACTTGTATACGAATGTTCCATGGGGGAAATAAAGGAGTGACTTAATGAGTAAGATCTTTCTGTTTGAAATGACGAGAATGTCATAAAAGTGGTTGTGGTGAAGGCATCACAACTCTGTGGACACATTAAAACCCATTGAGTTCGCCTTAAACGGATGAATTGCATAGTATGTGAGTTATATCTCAATACAGCTATCTTTTGGGGGGTTGGGTACCGAGGATTGAACTCAAGGCACACCACTGAGACACATCCCCAGTCCTTTTATTGTATTTTATTTAGAGACAGGGTCTCACTGAGTTGCTTAGCACCTTGCTGTTGCTGAGGCTGGCTTTGAACTTGTGATCCTCCTGCCTCAGTCTCCCAAGCCACTGAAATTACAAGCATGCACCACCACTCCCGGCTCAATAAAGCTATTTAAAAAAAAAAAGTCCATAAAGTTGATTGGAAAGGAATGACCAGAGATATGAAAAGGTGGCAGTAATGATACAGAGCACAGGCACAGGGCCCTGGACACTCAACACTCTCTCCTTTCTGTCTCACCTGAAGGAGGACCAGAGGTGGAGGAGGGTGCATTCTCAGCCTTGACCTAGGCCCTCTCTTCTTCCTATTTCCCTTTGGCAGTGCTGGGGCTTGAACCCAAGGCCTTGCACATGCCAGGCAAATGCTCTACCACTGAGTTCTGTCTCATCTCTCCAGTCTTCCGTCTTCAAGAACAAGCCAACTGTCCTGAAGCAGTCATGTTGGTGTCTCTCCTCAGGTCCCAGACTTTTCTGCACTTTCTGGTGGCTTTTAGCAGGCAGTTTCTGCTCCTCAGAATTTGCCAGAGGAGGGAGTCAGCTCTTGCTCAGAAGCCAGGGTCTTCCTGATAGAAAGGAAGGCGTCAAGGTCAGAGGATTGAGAAGGTTAAACAGGGCTTCACCCAGCTGCAGGCTAGCCTGCTCTGGAACAAGTCCCCATGCTCTGAGCTAACAGCATGCATTCCCCACTCCCTGAAGGCCCCTGGATTCTATTATATTTCTGCACCCTCTATTTGAGCCTTCGTGTTTACCCCTCATCCCAATGCCAGTCTGTCCCCCAGCAAACAGCCCCATCTAAGAATAGAGCTTCTAAAATAGTAAAAATTTTGTTTTGTTTATTTACTTATTTCATGTTCAAATTACTATAGCTCTGTTCTCTTGGGGAGGGTTGGTGGAGTGGAAAGGAGAGGGTTAGAAAATGAGTCACAAAAAATGGAAGGGATAAGAAGAGGAAGGGTCTGCCCTATCCCAAGTACCATGGTGTTTCTGGCCACAGGCCCCAATACAGGGACTCTTTCCAATTCAGCCAGACTCTGTGGGCTCCTCTGTGCCTTCTTTCCTGATTAGAGCCTTTGATGGATCCTGTTCAACCTAGACTTAACCCTTCCCTTGTCCCCCACTCTTCTCCCCTTTGCCTCACATACCAATGCATATTTCATTCTTTTAAACCTGAAGAAAACCTAACATTCATCTTCCAATGCCCTCCCTTCTTTCCTAGGTACATAAGCATTTCAGTAATGCCCCTGAGGGGGCCCACAATTTTAGATTTCATAGACTATTCCTATTTCAAGACAGACTTGTAAAACAATAATCTGCCAAATTAATGAAAACGTCAAAAAACTGCCATCTTTGGCCATTGTCACATAATTTCATATGAAAAAGATATCTTATAACAAATTAGAATAAAAAATAAAAAAATTTAAAAAAAAAAAGAAAAAGATATCTAACAATAAAACCTTCCCCAAATAGGAAGAATATATTTTCAGAATAAAGTTTCAAGAGCCCTCCAAGAGAAAACAATAAATAAATGCATTCTTCTCCTCCTCCCCCTCCTCCTCTTCCTCCTCCTCCTTCTCCTCCTCCTTCCTCCTCCTCCTCCATCTCCTTCCTTTCCTTCTTATTTATTGTATTCTATTGCTGATTGGTCCAAATGTCAAAGATCAGGGTTGAAAACTATTAGTCTTTGTGACTAAGCGTAGGCATTTGAGGACAGATAAAGTCATAACCGGGAGAGGCATGGAGGGCCATGTTGGGCCACATGTAGATGTCTGCGACATTATCTGTGCAAATGTAGGACTGATTCTGCTGAACAATACCCACAGCAGAGTGTACTTAGCCCCTCCTTTCCTGCCTTCTCTTCCTTGGCTCCTCCCCCTTCCCCACTTTAATTCTTATGCCTCCCAATCCAGTTTGCTCTTCACTTCTCTTAGGCAATTTCTAATACCTTACAACATTTTACAATCTTATTTTCAATTTAGAAAGTAATTTTCAGATATTTTGACAATATTAAAAAACTATTTTTACTGAGACAGCAAATCAAATTAGTTACTGGGCTAATTTGTTGCTGAAGCCTCCCAGTTCTTGGCCTTTGTTTTTAAAGGTAAGTATTTAAAATCACACTGGCCAGCCCAGAAGCAATGATCAGAGGAGTGCCCAGAGTGTGGTCTTAAATGTAACTTTCTACTAAAAGGAATCAGTGCTTCTTAGAGAAGTAGTTGAGCCTGGGTTTTTACAAGTTGAGGCTGAGATAGCTTGTCATTCCAGAAAGTAAGGAAGTTATCAAAAGCAGCCAAGTTCACGTCAACAATCACAAGAGCCAAACTGAGAGGGCTACACCTGCTCCAAGACAGAAGAATCTGAGCAACATATTTTGACCCAGTTATTCCATTCCTTGGTATAGATCCAAAGGATTTAAAATCAGAATACTACAGTGATGCAGCCACATCAATGTTTAAAGCAGCACCATCCACAATAGTTAAGCTATGGAACCAACCTAGATGCCTTTCAACAGATAAATGGATAAAAAATTATGATATATATACACAATGGAATATTACTCAGCTATAAAGAAGAATGACTTTATGACATTTTCCAGTAAATGGATGGATCTGGAGACTATCGTGCTAAGTGAAATAAGCTAATCCCCTCCCCCATCAAAAAAACCCAAGGGGCGAATGTTTTCTCTGGTATGTGGAAGCTAACTAACGATGAGGTAGAGAGGGAAGAATAGAAGTTCAAAGGATTAGACAAAGGGGAATGAAGGGAAGGTGCGGGTTAGGAAAAGGAAAGACAGTGGAAAGAATCTGGCACAACTTTCCTACGTACTTGTATGAATACCCCACAGTGAATGCCAACATTGTGTACATCCTCAAGACTGGGGCCCTAATTAGAAAAAGATATGTTCCATGCATGTATAATTATATCAAAATAGACTCTACTGCATTGTATAACTAAAAAGAACCCCCCAAAAAAGTGTCTGATTTTGAGATACATCAAATATATTAAAATCTGTAAGTATATAAAGATAAAGAAATAACTGATAATTTTGGAGGATGCTTGGGAAAGAACTATATGTCTAAAAAAAACAGCAAATAAAAAGAATCAAACATTTATGTTGCTTTTTCTTTTCCAATAATACCTTAAGGTAACCAAATAGTTGTTAAGGGAACATTCTTCCTAGAAGAATTATGGTTAATAAATGCAGAAAGATAGAAATATAACACTATTTTGCAATCTCTTAATGAGATAATGGATCTAAAAGCCATCTCTAATGGCTGCAAAAGCCATTAGGGGGAAGGCCAATGGGAAACTTCACGATGGATCAGATCAACAACACTCGGACCTGCTCATCAACTGTGAACTCACAGACAGAGCAACAGCCAGACCCTTGTACCTCCTGAGGCAGGGCAACAGCAAGCGCATGCCATCATGTTCAATGAAGTACATGCCAAAAAATAGAGCCCAGGTCTGTAGATTCTACTTCAGGAAAACAGGGAACAGAGAACGTGTTAAACTGTGGGGATGCATTTAGCAAGATCCAGAATATTCTGTATGAGGTTCCATAGGAAAAACCACTTGATTTCTTCTATAAATTTATAGCAAAACTCTCTGAAATGTGAATACTACACACAATAAGGGCAGGAGGGAAGAATAGAAGCTCATTGGATTAGACAAAGAGGAATGAAGGAAAGGGAGGGGGAGGGGAATAGGAAAGACAGTAGAATGAGCTGGACATAACTTTCCTATATTCATATATGAATACACGACCAGTGAAACTCCACATCATGTACAGCCACAAGAGTGGGATCCTAATTAGAATAAGTTATACTCCATGTATACTCTACTGTCATGTATATCTAAAAAGAACAAATAAAAAATAAGCATGAAAATAAAAGAGGGGAGGACCTAGAGATTTTAAAATGCTTTAAAGATGTATCAATAAGATGCAGAGTCTATAACTTTGAATCCTGAGTATGAAAAACAAATTGCAATAAAGCAGTTAAGGAGCAATTAGAAAAATCTGAACACTAATTGGATATGTGATGATATTAAGAAATTACTATTAGTCTCTTAAGTGTGATGATGGCATTGGTGTTGGGTCAAAAAAGAAAGTCCTCATCTTTTAGAGGTACATACCAAAGTACTGACCAAAAAACTTATGTCTATGATATGTTTTAAAATAATCCAGTGGAGGAGGAAATGTGGAGAGATGTCTAGATAAACAAGATCCGTCAGGTGCTGGTAACTTTTTTAAAGCTGGGAGATGGGTACCTGGAGGTTTTTATACTATTTCCTCTACTTTTGTATATGTTTGGAATTTTCCATAATAAAAAAATAAAACCTAGCTTCCCAGTTGTGATCACCGTTATGTTTTCCTGCCAGAATATCCATGCTAGGATCTTAATGTGTAGGAATAAAACAAGGAGCCAGGCATAGTGAAGTGGGCCTGCAAGCCCAGCTACTCAGGGGGCTGAGGCAGGAGGATCACAAGTTCAAGGTCAGCCTCAGCAACTTAGCAAGACCCTATCTCAAAATAAAATAAAACAAAAAAGTACAAGAGCTGGGGATGTAGCTCAGTGGTAGAGCACCCCTGGGTTAAATTCTCAGTATAAAGGGGGGAAAAAAGGAATAAAACAAGCAAAATAAACAGATTTCCTCTGATAAATTGTTACTGGACCTGGGTAACTTAATGTACCCCACAAATGACAGACTCTGGGGAATCTCTTGATGACATTTCCTTGTTCACTTAGCAACACATAAGGAGGATGGCAGTAAAGCAAGTGAGGGTTAAAAAGCCAATTTATTTTTCCATTTCTGTGTACAAACAAAGAAAAAAGAACCAAGCTAGTTTAATATAGGCTTGATGTTTCCTATTGAAGCAGGTTGAAATGGTAACAATAGCAGTTAACCCTTATTGAGGATTTACTAAAGGCCAATCTCTGCTGAGCCCTTTATTTATATGACACATAACAATACTATGACCTAGGTCCTATTATTATCTCCATTTACAGGTAAAGAAACATAAGTTCAAAGAATAAATGCAACAGCGCTCTTCCAGTCCTGAACCCACTGAGCACATCAGATAGATCTGCTTCCTGCTTCAGGGCCTTTACCCATTTTGTTCCTTCAGCCTCATAATTGCAACTCTACTGCAGCTGGGGTGCCCACTGCCTACCAGCTATGTGTAATATATCTGTTTCCATTGACTTTTCTCCTGACTCAAACTCCTGAGTGTTATCACCCTTGTTTTACAGATGAAGAAACAGAGGCCTGCAGAAGTCACTTGCCCGGGATGGCACAGCCAATGATGGAGTAAGATTTCCAACTGACCCCAAGCCTGCCTCTGACATGCTATCTGTATCTACAGCCCATATGGTCTCTCCATACACTCCTTGGTCTGCCAGGACACTGTTGCTCCTTCATTGTGTGGTATGAATGTCAGTGTATCATTCAAGCTCATCCAGAGTAGGGAAGGTGTCCACTGAGCAAATATCAATCAGAGATCTCATTTGCAGGTACCGTCTTTGTCTTTTCCACAGTGACTAGCACACAGCTGAACTACATCTTGTTTACTGAGGTGGAGAAACAAACCACTGTTTATTGACTGACTGTCAAAAAAAATTTAATACACTCTAAAATTATCTTCTTCTCCAACTTTTACCAAATGAAATAGAATCTAGCACTTTAGAAATCATTGTCTGGATAGGTTAGGGCCTCCAAATCAAGTAGAACTTCAACAAGACTGGCTACTGGTGCAAAGCCATGAATGGCAATGCTCTCATGATGTGCTCACCTCAAAAACCCATGGCTTTTTGTTGTTGTTGTTCTAAATAGTTATAAACCCATGATATTTTGAGGCAGAGAAAAGACAAGAAGTTCTCAACCATGTTTTTGTTCTCTCTTTGAACAACTCCCCTCTATATTCTCTAAAATTATATGCACTCTAACCCTTTTTAATTTTACCACTGCTGACAAGATATGATTATTCACCATGGAAAAGGAAAAGATCACTCTTCATCACTTAACACAAATGAAACAAAAGGGAAAAATTACATGTTTCCTCCTCAGCAAAATCTCTCATTTTTATCATCTTCAGTTCTTTGTTTTATATCATTTACTCTTGATTCAGAAAATGCCTGTCTAAATTCTTTCTTAGCTTAAGTTACTAACCCCTGGTTCTTGTATTTGACACTAACTCAAATAGCCTTGAAACAATTATCCTCTCTACTCCCTTCAGAATTGTCTATACTTTAATGAGTTCCTGCTTAATCTCATCTTTGCCAAAGAATACCACTCTGAATAACTAAGATCCTTGAATCCCCCTGTGTTTCTCAGTGCCCTTTGTTGTACCTTCTCTATTTCTAAAACATCCTTTTCTAATGAGGTGACTGGAACTATCTGTAATATTCAAATGTACCCTCACCCATCCTTACAAATAACTGGGATTATTCCCTGGATTTATATCCAATCCTTCTTTTTATGCACCCCTAAATAGGAATTCTTATACTGTCTTTATTGCTGCTCAACTCTGAAGTTTTGACATGTTGGTTTTCCTTCCCCCCTTTGTCCATTCAAATTTCTAATTTTCAAACACATTGGAGAATTCTGGACTATTCTGGCATTTTCATCAAGGCTCCTGGAGCATGAAGAATTTATATAGGTCTTGTAGTCAGGTTCCCTTTAGAAAGCAGGAGCTAGCAATTCTGACTGCTTCTTCAGGAAACCAGTAACCAACAGGAGATCTCTCCTTTGGGAGATTAACAAGGTTTTGTTCTACGTGGACTCCTTAATTACTCATCCCTGGCATCTCCTTCAGGGGAGGAGGTGAGTCTACAGCTGAAGAGGAGCTGAGAGTGCAGAAGAGAGAGCAGAGGGAACTCCAGCTCTTCAAAAAGATCTCCAGGACTCAAAGAATGCAGGTGTTCTGAAGAGTTCTACACCAAACCCTCCCATCTGTGTGTGCATTCTCTCCCCACCACACACACTCCTCTCTCATTCACTCGCCTTCTGCATTGAGATACTGTACGGGAAACATGATCACATGTCTTGGGGATCCTGTCTACCACGGGCAACAAACAACAACGGAGTATGTAACTATGAGTCGAAACTAGCTTTCAGAGGAACTGAATCAGTCTGAGTATGGGAGGAGAGAGGGTCAGGAAAGCCTTCTTCAAGGGAATGGTGCCTAAACTGGGATGGGAACATGAGGAGGAGTTATCTAGTTGGCTTGTAGGTGGGGTGGGATGATCATTATACACAGAATGAACAACATGTGCAACAGCCCTGTGGCTTTTGGAGGGAAATGAAAGAATGCCAGGTCAGCAGGTGTGCAGAGTGAAGGAGATTGTTATGAAGGACTATGGTGAGGATTTTCATTTTGTCCCTATGAACAACAGGGAATGACTGGAAGGTCTGAATTAGGGAAGTGTTTGGAAAGCAGATCCAGGTTTTAAAGAACTCCCTGTGGATGCCATGAGAAGATGTGGCAGATTCCTGTGATGTAATGCTCCATACCTAGACCCATGGGACTTCAACACAGCTGTGATGGACAGTTCCTTTCTTCATGTGGGACACATGGAGCCTGTGCAGCAACATGTCTACATTTTACTTTCTCCTGGGCTATGGGAGGATGCCTCTATAGAAAACCTCCATAATGAGGGATGAGCGTGAGGGAAGGAGTGACAAGTGCTCCAACCTCCCCATACTCTGGTGGAACCATGTTGAGGCACACTCTACAGTTCTTCAGAGGACTCACGATGGGATCTAGCCCCAGATGCCCCTCTGTAGTCACCAACTTATTTGCAAACATTTATGGGCTTCTGTGCTTCACTATCTCACTTTCTCTTCTACTTTGGCTTCTTGAGATCAACCTATCTGCATTCAAGTCCTTATCTTAGGTCCTCTTTGGGGAAAATCTAAACTAGGACAGGGACTTTTAACTGAGGGAACTGCTGATCTGAAGAACTAACTGAATCCACTTATAAGAATAATGAACCAAATACAATCCACATCACTTTGCATGGTGTTCCTGTAATCTACTACAGTCTAATGAATCCCCCCCCAAACTCAGTGGCTTAAAAAAATCATTTTGTTGTTATTTTCTCCTACAGTTGTAGTAGTTGCCTGGGCTCAGCAAGGCAGTTCTTACTTGGGATCACTCATTTCCTTTCAGACAGGGTGGCTAAAGGATAGGTCATGTCTAGGGCTTCCTGACTCACATGTCTGGTATTGATGTTAGCTGCTAGCTGGGACCTCAGTCACAGCTGTTGCCTGAAATATCTTGTGCATGGCCCACATTTCCTCACAGCATGAGAGTTGCATTCTGAAAGCAAGCATCCCAAGAGAGTGCCATGTAGAAGCTGTGCTGCCTTCTCTAAGAATCCTGTGTGACTTCTCAGAAGTCACACAGCATCTTTTTATGCCATTCTATTTATTTGAAGTGAGTCACTAAGGCCATCCAGTATTTAGAGGAGGACGATGAGATTCTTCCTGCTGATGGGAGAAGTATCAAGGAATTTGATCTGGTAGCATTCTTAGGGAGGATCCTAGAAATGAATTCCTAGCCTGGCTTCATTTCCATTGAAGTGACATTGAGAAGAGAGGACATAACTTTTCACAGAATGTTTCTGTGAGGGTCTGGTGTTTATGATACCACATCAAGATACATGATGGAAACCGCCTCTCGAAATCACTCCTGCTCCTTGTGGGGGAGGCTCCCATTTTGGTACTAAAGTAGTGAGGAAGAGGGGAGAATTAGAAACCAAAAGTGAAGGGTAGCAGAGAAAGCAGCCTATTCCTTTCCTGTGATAGGAGCTGCCTTGTCAGGAGAAATAGAAGAAAAATATATTGATGCCATATTCAAGTTTTAAAAACTTAGAAATAGCTGGGTTAATGATTTATTTTTCAATATGAAAATTCTGTTTATATTGACTATTTTGCCCTCACAAATGTCAAGCCATTTATTCTATTACTAAGGTGCCCATACTTTCAATAGAAGTATTTCCTTTTAAATGTTAAGAGGAATCAACCCTGAAATAAATTCATTTTTCTCCTTGTGCTAAAAATTAGAATATCATAATAGGGCATTTCCTAATTGAAGTTAACAGGGATCAGTGCAAAAAAGGAGACCCAAAGTCTTCTATTTGATTTTTCCTTTTAAAAACCACAATTGGATAATCGTAGCTATTTTTGAACTCATCTATGCTCATTGATCTAACTTGTCCAAAATCAATCAATAATCAATCAATATGCTCTCTGAACTAAGCAATGAATTTAAGAACACTCAATTCAAATCCTAAGACCACCACAGTGACCCCACTCGAGCCACTTATCTTTAGTTAAACCGTGTCTCAGTTTCTTTATCTGTCAATATGACCCTGCTGATTTTGCCATCACAAAAATCAGTTGATTTACAAAGTGTGCCCCCTAATACCTAGTCATTTTCTCCTGAGACTCTGTATCTGTAATTCCAGAAGCAGCTAAGGGGTTGGAGTGGGGGGAATATGGTAGTTTCTATAGAATGTAAATTTTCCCTGAGTGTGAACACTTTACCGCTCAGGTATAATACAGGCAGTTGGGTCATTTCTGTTTTTAAAAATATCAATCTATTCATAATTTAAAATAATGTCAAATTGTTAATATTCTGGTTAACTATTACTGTGTAATAAAGCACTACAAGATTTAGTAGCTCAAAACAATAATGTTTTGTTGAGGTGGTTAGGGTTAACCCAGGGCTTTGAGTTTGCTGAACATACTCTACCACTGAGCTATACACCCAATCACTCAAAACCGTGACTTAATATTATATGCAGCATGATTCTGTGGGCCAGGAATTCAGGCAGGACAGTGGGGCTGGTTATATGTGCTTTATGATGCCTGGGACCTCATATGGGATAACCTAGAAGACTGAGAGCTGGGTATAGTTTCCTGGGATTCTGTCTCTTTCTCCTTCTTCCCTTCAAGATACCCACCTGAATCTAATTTTCCACTTAGCCTCTTTGTGTGGCCGGTTTGGGCTTGTTCACAATATGGAAGCCTCAGGCTTCTTATATGGCTACTGAGTACTATATAGAGTATTCTTATAACAGAAACAAGAAGGCACATGACTCTTAAGATGTTGGCCCCAACTGGCATGTTGCTATTTCTACCTTAAGCTACTGGTCATGAAAGAGTACAGTCAGATTAAAGGAGAAAAAATGTAAATCCCATCTCCCAACAGGTGTGATTTTAAAGAATCCGAGTCATCTTTAATCCACCACAGTTAATTTTATTTATTCCAGCATGCCTTACAATGTAACAGACACTAAGCTTCTGACAATGGAAGAGAAGTTCCTATTTGGCCAATTCTCCCAGCAATAACAATATAAACCTGGAAAAAATATAAACAGACAAATACCTGAAGACACTAGAAATCAACCAAAATTCAATGCTGGAGAGAAGGGAAGTCAACACTTGGAGGACGGAATGGCATTAGATGAATATTTAATTTTTTATGGTGTTTTACTTAAAAATAAGCTCTAATCCATGCCAAGCAGGGCAGATAACAGTAAAATGAAAAGTCTGAAGGCTTACTGGCTTGAAAAATTCTGGGTGGGATGTAGACCAGTGGTAGACCATTTGCCTAGTATGTAAGGCCCTTGGTCCCATCCATAACACAGAAGGAGGAGGAAGAGGAGGAGGAGGAGGAGGAGGAGGAGGAGGAGGAGGAGGAGGAGGAGGAGGAGGAGAAGGAAGGAGGAAAAGGAGGAAGAAGAAGAGGAGAACAGGAGGAAGAGGAAGAGGAGAACAGGAGGAAGAGGAAGAGGAAATGGAAGAAGGAGAATAAAAGGGTTTGGGAGTTTGAAATAATCTTAGTAGCTTAAAAGTGAAAGAAGGGATACCCCAAGAGAGATACAGAGAGAGTCTCAAATTCTGACTATGAACTCTGCCAACGTCTGTACCTGACCACTGAACCATTCATACACAAGGCAGACTCCAAGCAGCCCAGGTAAGCCTAAAAGTGTTGAATAAGTTTTCAACTGCTGTCCAGTCAAATTAGTTGTTTGTTTTATCTTGTATTTAACAAAAGCAATAAATTTCAGGAGGACAAAATAGAACTAGAATATTAGCAATGTGTCATTCAATGTTCAGGGTATAATGCAAATATATAACTATATTAGAAAATGTGATCCAGACTCAAGAGAAGATGAAATCAATGAAACCCAGAGACGATGCTCATCACAACATTAGCATACTAAAAAACTACTATAACTATGTTCAACAGCATAAAGAAAAAATGTTTTTAATGAATGAACAGATAGGAAATCTCAGCAGAGAAATAGAAACCACAAAAAAGTCAGGTAAGGAAATTTAATGTTGAAAAATAAAATACATTGGATGGAATTAATAGAGTAGAGGTGACTAGAGAAACAATAAATAAACTTGAAAATCAATCTACAGAAATTGTTCATAGTGAAAAACAGAGAATATCTGAAAAATATAAATAGAACTTCAGGGATCTGTGGGACAATATCAAAAAGTTTAACAAATGTGAAATTAGAGTCTGAAAATTATAGAGAGGGAGCAGGGCAAAAAGTATTTGAAGAAATAATGACCAAAATTCCCAAAGTCTGCTGAAAGACATAAATCTATAAATTCAAGAAGTTCATCAAACCACAAAAGATAAACACAAAGAAAACCACATAAATGCACATAATAGTCAAATTTCTGAGAAGCAAAGAAAATATTGACACAGCTGGAAAAAAGCAACACATCACACAAAGAGCAGCAATGATAAAAGTAAAGCTGACGTGTCCTCGGGAACAATGGAGGCCAGAAGAAATCTTTAAAATGCTGAACAGAAAACACTGCCATCAACCCAGCAATTTTTATTTTATCCAGCAAAAATATCCTTCAAGTATGAAGACAAAATAAAGATATTTTCAGATAAATGAAATGGAACACCAAGAAAATATGTAATCTCTTACTAACTCCAAATGAACTTCTGAACAGTCGCTATTAACTTAGAATATAAACTTATTTTGCTCTCTCGATACTCCCAAATATGCTGCTATTCCATTTCACTTCAGCGAGCTTTTATCTATACTCAGTTCCCTAATTGCCTAACCCACTTCTGTCTCCTTCCTCCTGTGTGTATCAGAGACTCTTGAATGTTTATTGATTGAACAAGGAGCTATAATTTGGGGCAAATACTCAATGGCAGGATCCTTTTAAGGCTATACATTTAATCCTTATCATAATTGTACTATTGGGATAAAATTACAGACAATAAGTGGAGAGGTACTAAATATTGGCAGTATGTCCAAGTTTGCATAGCTAGTAAGTACTAGAATTAGGTTCAAGTAGTTTCTTAACCTACTTCAATAGTATTATGTGGACACTTACATTAGTTCAAAAGTTTACTAAGCCCCTAAGGTCCTCTTCTAAGATCTTGATTACACTATTTGAGTAGCTAACTCTTTCTTCATGTAAAGGCAAAATTTCAATCTAGTACTCTGGTAGAGTTTGTCAATTTCCTATTAACTTCATACCCCCTCCTACTCCCACATTCTCCTTCCTTTAACCATAAAGAACACCTCCACAGTCTCCAAACATATTTATTACTTATTAGCTCAGCTCGTAGCTGCTCAGCTGGAGACTATATTTCTAGCTTCACTTGAATCTAGGTAGGGGCAACATGACCAAGTCTAGATAAATAAAAATTGAGTGGAGATGAGTATGCCCAGAGTTCAACTTCTGGTCAAGTTCATAAAGAAAAACACATTTCCCTTAGGCTCCTTATTCCCACTTTCCTTGGGGCGGAAATATGGAAACATAGACCTCTCCTTTGAACCTGGAGGTAGCAGCCATGTGATAAAAGACAGCAGAGCCCACCTGTATACCAGTCCTCCAAGAGCACAACCACTTGGCCAGCTCTGGGTGACTCGTATCTAGATTGAGCATGAAATATCATTAATTTAAATTTTTTTAAAGGTTAAAAAATGTAAAGGCACTTGCTGGAAAACCTGAATTTGTGACCATCTCTGTGACTTTGGCATTTTACTTAACCTCTTTCTGAGCTTTTGTGTCCCCATCTCTTAACCAGGGTGACTTTACCTTCCTCATATTACCAGCCTGAGGGGAGAGTAGGATTGTGTGCATGAACATTAACTCAGAGCAAGAGCTCAACTCATGTTACATTTATTGTGTCACTGGGCTCAGTGCTATAGAAGACTTGTATACAAACAGTCCCTTCCTTCCAGCACCAACTGCCCTTAGATTCTGCAGAGTGTCTTCAAGAATGCTGTTGACCTTCAAGAATAGACAGAACCTGTGTCTGCTGGACAGGTGGCAATGATGTCCTAGGCTGGGTTTCAATCTCCATTGGACAGCTCTTTTTTCTTACCACTCTCAACTCTTTATCTCTCTTAAAAAACCAAATGTCGAATGTTTCTCTGATATAAGGCTGATTCATAATGGGTTCGGGAGGAGGAGCATGGGAAGATTAGATGAACTCTAGATAGGGCAAAGGGGTAGGAGAAAAAGGGAGGGGCAAGGGGGTAAAAAAGATGGTGGAATGAGATGGACATCATTACCCTAAGTACATGTATGAAGACACAAATATACTTTGTATACAACCAGTATTATGAAAAATTGTGCTGTATATGTGTAATATGAATTGTAATGCATTCTGCTGTCATATAGAATAAAATTAGAATAAAAAATTTTTAAAAAATGTAGATTTTGTTAATGTTTAAGAAAAAAAGAAGATTGAGTCTCTTAAAAAAACACTTTCTTCTATTGTTGTGAAGAGAGATAGAGGGTAGATGAAATATATGTATATTTCAGATTAATTCTTATAAAATTATTAACACCTCATTTTGAGGCCAGCTCCTATCTGGGTTGCTAGATGATAAATTTCTTTCAATAAGGGAAATTACTATGTTTCTGCTATTCCCCGAGACTTCCCTCTCTATCCCGCCTCCACACCCACCCCGATCTGAGCCTCTCTCAATTCACTTTCAAAAGGACATGCATGCAGAAAGTGACAGCGTGGTGTAACTGTTCAACATTCAAACCATGTCTGCAGCACCAACAGAGGATAGGTTAGAAATACAAGCATGGCCCCTTGTTTATTGCAATTTCACAGCAGTGGCAAATGCCACCGTGCTCAGGGCTGGCGGCAGGAATTAGGTAAAAACTGGCAGTAATGCTTTCTTTCCCCTCGCTGCCTCTCTTCTTTCAGGGTGGCTGCCAGTTAATGCTTATAATACATTAATTTGTGAAAATAGGGAGTAAAAGGAAGGACAGGGAGAGGAGGGCTGGAGGAGGATGAGAAAGGGGGAGGGCCCGTCTGGCAAATGAGGAAGAGAAACCAGAGAGAAAGGGCGAGAACACAGGGGAGAAGGCAAGAGGGGCAGAGGACAGAGGCACGCACAGCTGGGGTAGAAGGAGATGCACGGTTAGAAGAAAAGGAGCGGGTGTCAGACACACCAACAGAGCATCATTGCAGTTTTCTCATTCAGGCAATGAGAAAAGGATGACAGGGTCGGGAGAGAAATATCGTAATAATCTCCAAACTGATGATGGAGGCAGACCTCAGCCTAAGCTCTTTTTAAGCACTTTGAAAATGTGAAAGGGTATTGTTTGCATCAGGCCATGTCCCCTCATTGACCTCCATTCCTTCTTCTCATGATAAGTTTCACCAGCATCTTTGAGTCTAGGGATAACTCAGGGAAGGCCAGACTCCAATGCCCCAATGCTAAATTCTAACCTATTTTCCCAGGGCTTGGCCACACTGGACTGACCATCACCCAGGGGGCTGCTCCCCTGTCACAGAAAAAGCAGGGGGGCGGGTGTCCCGCCCTATCTACCATCCCATGATAAGAGAAGGGTATAAAAGAAATACAAAATTTGGGAAGAAAATTTAAATCAATAAAGGAGGGCAATAGGCTCTGAAATTTAAACCTCAATTTCTAGCTATTTCTCCCACTACCTTTAAGAATTATGTAGGAATTACTTTAGAATAAATATCTTTCAACAAATATTCCAAGTCCAAGAAGACCTAGAACAGAGAAGTGTTAATGTTCAAGCAAGCACAGCAGGCTCTATTTTTTTCCAATTTGAGTCAATTGCAATTTTTGCAAAAGATTTTGTGTTACAGTCTGTAAACAAGTCAGGATGGCGCCTGGCATTTTGCCAGGGGGAGTGGTTTGTGAGGTGGCGCCAGTGAGCCATTAAGTGTGGAGATTTCTTATTGGTTGACTGCTGTATCTAGTTTATGTTAATTAAGATAAGCTGTGTGGAATGTATATATACCCCTCCTGTCCTACAATAAACTGCTCCCCCTCCTGCTGTATCAATGTACACAAGTTGCTCGTCACAACCCCCCACCCCCACCCCCCACCCCCGTTATTTTGCTGCGCCCGGACTGCCCAGTTCTGGATGAAAAACTTTGGATAGCATGTGGGTGTACATGTCACCGGGAGCTCTGGTGTTCATATCTGGACTGTGTGGCTTTGCTCTTCCACCTTCCCGATATCTCTTCTTTGAACTGTACACAGACTGGCTACTTTTTTTCCAGCCCCCTCCTCAACTTCTCTACAATGATCTGTGTTCCCTGTATGCCTGGCACAGCTCTGAGAAAGCCCCAGCCCCGCTGTGCAGCCACAGGGCAGGAAAATCCAGGGCAATGCTCATCATCATCTCCCTCCTACTCCTGGAAGGGCTGGCAGGGAGCAAAGTGCCTTTCACCATCTGCAAATAAGCCAGACTCATTCCCAGGGACCTACCAAGGAAAAATGCTCAACTCTCCCTCAGTGGCTTGAGTCTTTCAGTTCCCCCTGTGACAGAATCAAGTTGACTTGTCAAAAGCTGAAATACAGTTTGTAGTTGAATTTGAAAGGAAGAAAGAAAAAAGAATAAAACAAGTTGTCAGATATTCCCTCCATGTGCATTGAGCTTTAAAAGCTTCCTCTGCTGACTTCTTAGGCCTGCTCCCAGTAGAAATAATAGATTGATCCTTTTGGAAAACCAGTCACCAGATTGAAACTGAGCAGGTTCATGTAGAAAGAGTCCATTTACCACAAGGGATAAAGGCAGCATGGTATATGGTTCTGAGCACAAGCTGTGGAGCCAGAATCCTTGAGTTCAAATCTCAGCTTCACTATTTGCTACTCTGGGGACCCAGGTGCACTTGTGAATTTCATACAGTTGTGAAGATTAAATTAACAATAGCTGGCACATAGTAAATAGCCTACTATTAATAACTACTACTACTACTATTATTACTATTATTATTATCACAATGATGACAATGATCATGTCTTATTCTTTTTTGCACTTTTAGGACAGAATACCAGAGACTAGATATATGATAAATAAATTTAGTTCTCACAGTTCTGGAAGCTGGGAAACCCATAAAGTTTCTAGTATCTAGAGAGGGGGCTTCTTGCATTATCCCATAGAGAGAGATGAGAGGGCAAGAGAAGCTAAGAGATAAAGAGAGGGAAAGAAACTAAACTCACCCTTTTGTATGGAAGTCACTTCCTCAACAATGGCACTAATCCATTCCCAAAGATGGAATCCTTGTGGCTTAATCACCTCTCAATAGGCCCCACCTCCCAACACTGTTGCACCTGGAATCCAGTTGCTGAGGATTCGCTATTTGGGACACACATTCAAATATAGCTGTTTCTTTATTGTATCATCATCATCGTCACCCACATGTGACAAAAGTGCATGACAACATGTATTCTTTGTAACAATGAAACTAGTCACCTCAGAAAGCCATGTCCAGAAAAAAGAGTCCTAGCTAAGTCACCCTTTTTCTTCCTATTATTATTTGACCATGATTCCTCACTATAATCAAGAGAAAAAAATTAGAAAAAAAAAGATGAGAAAATAGTTAAGGGGGTAGTTCCCAGGTCTTTTGGTTGAACTTGCCTCACCCAGACTAAAGACTCTAAGTTGACAGCAACAAATGAAGGGATTCTGGAGAGGAGTTGATACGGGGCACAAAGAAGGAGTCCATAAAATATGCAGTATTGATTATGTAATTGTGAGTTTAGGGTTGTATATGACACCAGCTGTCCCCAAATGAAGCTCTTGGAACTATAGTCACATTTATTAGCACAGAATTGATTTACAAAACTCAAGGAGGGCACGGAATTCCTATGAACTGTAAATTAGTAAATTGCTTTTTAATCTACCATAAAAGATCACTGAAAAGTCCTTTTAAAATCAAAGGTCTGCTAATTCAATCATGAACACATTTACCCAATGGTGCTCAAGGTAAGAAGAAACCTGAAAGGCAGCACAATTACCATTTAAAACGTATAATTTCAGAAATGATTTAAGTTTAATTATAATGTTGAATACAGGTATATATTATTCTGAGAAGACTTTGGCCTTGACACTAAAATTTGCTTTAAAAAATGAAATGTCACTTCCTGTGTTATGTGCCCCCTAGATACTTCATATGTATGTCTAAGTGAGCCAATGAAGACAAGGGCAAAGACTGAGTTCATGGACAGCTACTGAGTTAAGGCAGAAAGTGGATGTTCCCCCCAGTCTCAGTGTGCAAAGGACAAGAGAGTGAGAGATGAAGTTGGCCTGGCATAAGAATTGTAGGACACACTCCACATCAAAGATAAAAACCACTTAGTTCAGCAATCTGTCCTCCATGGGATAGATAATGAAACTGAGACCCAGAGAATGAAGTGATTTGCTTGCCATCAGTTAGGGGTAAACATTAAGACCAGAACCAAGATTTCTTAATTCAGTGTTCTTTCTCCTTTACAAGTAACTCTCAAATTTAAAAGTGCATGACAACTACCTGGGAATCTCGTCTGATCTGGTGATTCCTGTCCCTCCCATTCTGATTTGGTAGGACTGAGATGTAGCTACATTCTTAATGAATTCAAGCAATACAAATGCAAGCGGATCCAGAGACCACACTTTGAGAAATTCTTCTGTGAGCCAAGTGTCTTATGGCATATGCTTTTCAATTTATTAAGCTCTTCAAGTCATTGATCCAGCAGTAAAAACCCTTTGAAAAGTCATACACATGTTCCTCCAAAATGGCCTGTCTGGTATGCTTTGCTCTTCAGAATACTCAAGGTAGGATTCATGAACAGCAGCAGCAGCATCACCTGGGAGCTTGTCAGAAATGGAATCTCGGGTCCCTCCCAAGACCTAATGAATCAAAGCCCACCTTTTAACAAGACCCTTTAGAGACCCGAACGTACAATAAAGTTGGAGAATAATTGATGAAAGATTTAATCCCTGACCCCAAGGAAACTGTTCCAGTTATTTATTGCTACATAATAAACAGTATTAAAAAACCATGGTTTTTTTTCTGTTTCACTATTTATGGGTCAAGAATTGGTTCAGTACTTACATAAGCAATTTGTTCTGTTCCATGATGTCTGGAACTTCCGCTGGGGTAGTCGAAACATCTAGAAATGGGTCCACTCAATTAGATCCATGTTTTTAGAGTCTCATTCTTCTCTACAGGGTATATGTTGGGGCTAGAATGCCCAATATGGTGCCTTCACTTAACAGGATTGTCAAGTGTACTGGGCTGGGTTGAATAGCTAGAATCTGGTCAGCATCATCCTATATCCACATGTGGTGGTCTGAGAGGAGTCAGACTTTTTACATGGTGGCTGGTGGACCCCAAGCGCAAGGGATCCAAGAGACAGAAAGTAGAGGTGACCAATCTCTTAAAATCTGGGCTCAAGAATTGGTACACTATCACTTCTATCATAGAAGGAATGAACATTGGTCACAGAATCACTGAAATCACCCAAATTCAAGGAGAGGGGATCCTTAGTGGGAGGAGAATTGGTCTAATCTGCCAGAGAGCTTATCAACTGTGCATAGCTGATGCTGAGGGCTATGAAGCTGAGCCATCCACAGTCAAAGAGCCAGATTGTGAGGACCAAATTGTTAGTAAAATCTGAAGTGAGAAAAAGGGAGATTTTCTGGAAACGGTTTTTTTTAGGAGGAAATGTGATTCCAATTGGTCCTTGAAGCATGAATAGGGGCTGAACAGCAGAAAGAAAGGAAAAGGATGTCCCAGAGCCACTTCTACACCTACCAGAGCCTAAGCCTAGTTTGTTTGTTTCCTCCTATTCCTCCTCCTCACTCTACCCCAGACATTCAGTTTCACCAGGCTATAAGGATGCCCATGGTTTAATCTTCCCATGATAATCTTGGGTGTAGATTTGCAAAGCAGAATCATCCTTTCCAAAGAAAGTCTCCAAAGAAATCTGAAATTTCCCACAGTCTCATCACTATATAAACTTCAGGGAAAATCAACAACTTTGAATTATATGAAAGACAGTGGTTTACTCAAATCTCAGTCATGCAATTCTAGTCCTTGATTTTCTTCTACTCTAGCTGGGACAAGTACAGCCATTCTCTTGGTTCTAGCCAAACCTAATTCTGAATGACCCATGAATCCAGAAAAGCAGATAGAAATACACACACAAATATGAAATTTTTTAAAAGCAGGAAACCAGTTGAATATAAAGTACGGTTCCAAATATATAAAGAATAAATACAGATAAAATATTGGAAGAAAAAAGGGCAAAATGTTAACTAGTTCTTGCTTATGAAAATATGCATAATTTTCCTTTTATATCTTCCATAATTCATAAGTTTTCCATGAGTGTGTGTTATTCTCAAAATTGTAAGAAAACATGACATGTAAATATCTACTTTGATTTTGACTTTCACAGATGATACCAAAAACCCTACATAGAATTGAATTCATAGATGAATTCTACAACAGCACAAACCCTGTCACAAATTCTTCCAGAGACCCACATACTCATGTTTGTCCTGATGAATGTCAGTTCTTCTCTTTAAGATTTACTTGTCAGAAAATCAAGACACACAGAATGAGTTATTTCAGAAGGAAATGTTCCGGGATTCTGGAAATAGATGATGCTTTCTTTCAGCCTGTTGTCATTCTTCTCCTTCCCTAGGATACTGTCGTCATCACTCTGGGTTTAACTCAGCTTGACAGTAGCCACATTTCGGTGTTGATCTTCATCTCCTCTTTTAGTAAAAGTCTGTAAATTGAGGCTCAGGTAACAGCTATTTCATACTAATCAGACCCTGGGACTCAATTAGAATGAAGGAAGTTCCCGCAGTGTGAGCATGAAGCTGATCACCTCCAGGGTGGACGTTTCCACCCAGGATCCCCTCCTCATGAATGCTGACTAGGCTGTCTGCTCTCCCTTTTATAGGCCAGCTGACCATGGCTCTCACTACCTATCATAAACTATAAGCAGCCTAGCCCTTCACTTGCTTTTCTTATTCACTTTCAGTTTGCTCTGATACTAAAATATTCTGCTTCTAAGCTGCCATTCTCAGCATCTAAATCACCCCCGGTCTAAGGCACCAGCTTTCCTAGTACAGAAAACCCAGACTCAGCAGCCAGGATGTCATCAGCATACTTGAGATTACATCATCTCCTTCTGCCAACCTTAATACCACTATGGTACCCATCAACAGCAATCCTCGCGATTATTTCAGTAGAAATATTGAACAGATGTGACAGCCTTGTCAAACTCCTTTGCTGGTGTCCAACCACTCTGTTATACCTTTTGCAATTCTAAAATCTCTCTTCTGGCCATAATAGAGACAGCACACACTGACCTCCCGAGTGGGAACCTGTTTCCTGCAGCACTGGTGGGCGCATCAAGCACTAACTGCCAACACCTCTGTACGCATAGAGTGCTTTACAGCTGCTAATCATTTTGACGAACATTCTCCTTTTCAACTCTCAAGACAGCTGAGACAGCTGTGCTATAGGTTGAAAGGGTACTTGACTTTTTATCAGAGTTTCTGGGTCCCTTTGAAATACAGGGCAAGTCACTTTGAACTTGCTGCTTGTCAGTGAAATACATCTTCTCAATCCAATTTGAGAACCAAATGAGTACATTTAAAAATAATAAATTAGGCTGGGGATGTGTTCAGTGGTAGGGTGTTCACCTGGCATGTACAATGCCTTGGGTTTAATCCCTAGCACCACCACCAAAAATAAAAAAAATTGAAAACATTTACCAAAAAAAAAAAAAATACTTGCACACAAACATTCAGAACATCATTCACTATTCACAATAGCCAAAAGGTGGAAGCAACTCAAAAGCCTACCAACGGGTGAATGAATAGACCAAGTATGTTATATCCATACAATGGAATATTATTCAGCCATAACAAGGAATAAGTACTGAAATATGACTGCAACATGGATGACTCTGAGAAACATCATACTGAGTGAAAGAAGCCAGACACAGAGGTCACATATTACACATTCCATCTGTAAGCAGTATCCAGAACAGGTCAATATATGGAGATGGAAGGCAGATTGGTGGCTGCTGGACTGGGAGCTAGTAGGATCAGTGAGTAACTGGTTAATGTGGGTACAGCCTTTTCTAAGTGATGAGGTGTTTTGGAACTAGATAGAGGGAGGTTTCACTTACACAACACTGTGAACAGGCCAGATACCACTGAATTGTGCATGTGAAATAGTTAATTTTATGTTGCATGAATTTTACCTTAATTTAAAATAACCAATTATAAAGCACATGAAAATCCTAGTTAGCATACTACACAGACAAAACCATCTCTAAAAGAGATGCCCCTATAAAAGGACAAAAACTTTAAAAACAAAATAAGAAATCTACTCTGAGAGAAGAATTCTCATCTTTCAATGGGCCAGCTAGGGCTTCTCTCCTGGTCTAGATATAGAAATAGAAGCTTAAGGCCTGAAGATGGCCCATTCTCCACTCTGGTCTTTTGTTCTGACTCTCATGTCTGTTGCCTAATCCAGTCCAGAGAGCGACATTTTCAGTCTCTTCTCGTTATAAATTCACAAAAATACTGAGACAAAATGGCGATCTGTCCTGGAGGATGCAAAGGGCCTTTGAAAGATCAGAGTTTCTCTCTCTTCATCTCATTTAAAGAAAGAGAATTTTCCTGAACCTAGTAGTAAATTGAGAAGAGCTTCATTGGAAATGCTTATCTTGAATTCCTATATTTTTCCAAGATTCCCAGGTGATTTGTGTGCCTATAACAAGTTTGAGACACACTACTCTGGGCCACTAGACTTGTAAGAGGTGTCTACCAAAGTGAAATATGAGGGTGTCAGAGATGCAGACAACAATCCAGGTTGGGCCTATTAAACCATTTGCTCTGAGAAAACAATATGTTAATTTGCATGATCTTCACCAATGTTTACTGAAAAGCTTACAAAGAGCAGAGAAAGTATCTGGGCTTTTCACCCAGGTACACCTAATTTTATAGATAATCTTGGCCTCCACTATTCTTCTGTACACTGAAAAAAATGGTCCAACCTAATAACCACTATTGTTCATAGGTTAATGCTGCCAAGGCATTGTTAAATTACCTAATTTCATAGTTAGTGAGTTCTTTTAGAAGTCATCTGGTCTGTGGCTCTCAAAGCTATGCCATGGATCAATTCTGAGTTGACTACATCAAAATCACCTGAGAAGCACTGCAAAAACACAGATTCTAGGATACAGAATCTGTTCATTAGGTCTGGGAAGATGCCCAGAACATTTATTTGTAAAGCCCTCCAGGTGATTTTAGGGCTCAGATTTGGGTATCATGTATCTAGGTCAACCCACACATCCACAGCCTCAGCCTACAGCTTTGCTACAGCATCAGCCTAAATGCTTTTAGGAACAAGAACTTTTCACTTTAGAAAGGCAATAGTTCTTTCCAACACAGGGTCAGTGCCTGAGTCTCCATAATTTCCACCTATAAGTTCTGTCCTTTTGAGGCATAACAAAATAATATGCATTTTAAATATAGAATCTCCCTCCATCTGATATGGATATGACCCCATATATCTTCTCTCTAATAATACATTTGGCCTCAATGTCTATTTTGTATGGTAATAACAAAGCTATCAATTTTTTTTCTATTCTTTTGTGTGTGTGTGTGTGTGTGTGTGTGTGTGTGAGATACTAGGGGTTGAACCCACAGCGGTGCACATGCCAGGCAAGTGCTCTACCATCGAGCGACATTCCCAGGCACATTCTTTTACTTTTAAATTTACTCTTTATTAATAATTTAGATTTATGTCTTATAGGAAAAATATAGCCAGATTTTTAAAATCTCAATTATCTCTCTGAACAAGAAAGTTTAGGCAAATTACATGTACTTATTAAGATTACTAACTTTCTTTTCTTTTTCTTTCTTCCCTTTCTTGTATTCTACTAGACTGATTAGATAGATAGTCTTATCTACTATTTTTTTTCTTGTCATTCTGGGGGTTAAACTAAGGGCTTTGTGCCTGCTAACCACTATCCTACCACTGCACTACACCCCCAGGCCCTGTTTGGATTTTCTCTTTCTCCTCTCTGGATTTGGAAGCTGTATCACCTTCAGTGGTCATTCTTAGAGGTCATTAAAAAATATTGAGTAAAATAAATATTTAATAAAATCTAAACTTAACCAAATTTAGTTATATTTAGTTTATTATTCTTAAACCTTTGACGCACATGGTTAACAAAATCTAACGTTAATCAGTGTCTCTTCTGCCTCCTCAACAAGTCAAGGAACTTGAACATTTTAACTTTAAATAACTCCTCTTGCATTCCACGTACAGTTAACCATCACATATCCTTCAGGTCCACAATAGAGATTAAACAAGTGGAAAGGTTTGGGAGATTAAAAACCCCTGTATCTGTACTGAAACAGTACAGACTCTTTTTCCTTGTCATGATTCCTTAAGCAGTGTAGTAAAACAGCTATTTACACGGCATTTATGCTGCATCAGGTATTGTAAGTAACTTGGGGATGATGTAAAGTACATGGGAGTCTGTGCACTGGTTATATGCAAATACAAGTCACTTCTACAGGTGACTTGAGCATTCACAGCTTTGGGGGATCCCGGAACAATCCCCTGCAAATACCAGAGGATAACTGTATTTATCCAAGGATATTTTAGACTCACTGTGTCCATGTGCCCCAAAGAATTGTTGTTGTTGCTGTATGTCAATTCTTTTTTAGACTCACTCATACATTTCCTTGCTTCCTGTTCTTTCATCTTTTTTCCTTCTGGTTTCAAGTTTATCTTTCACTGAGGATTTATGAGTAAAAAACTGTTTCAATGTTTTCCTGAAAACATTTGTATTTTTTCCTGACTCTCCTATGATAATTTAGCTGAATCCAAAGCTGTTGGTAGAGAGTTCTCTGAGCACTTTAAAGACAGTATCCACTGTTTCATATCTTTTATTCTTTCTGTGAAGAGGTCAACAACAGTCTAAATGTACTTTCTTTATAAATTACCTGTCTTTTCTCCTCTGAAAGTATTAAATATTTTCCCTTTGACATTATTATTATTATTATTATTATTATTATTATTATTATTATTATTTTGGTAATGGGGTTTGAAACTATGGGTGCTTAACCACTGAGCCACTTCCCCAGCCCTTTTTTATATTTTATTTAGAGACAGGGTCTCACTGAGTTGCTAAGTGCCTCACTAATCTGATGAGGCTGCCTTTGAACTCACAATCCTCCTGCCTCGGCCTCCTGAGTTTCTAGGATTACAGGCATACGTCACCGCACCTGGCTTCCCTTTGACATTCATGTGCTACAGTTTTATTACAATTATGTTCGAATATGTAGTGCTTAAATGCCTCCTGTTGAGACCTAAGGTTGTTGTTACACTGAGCATCTTAATTCTTGAAAACAGTAATTCAATTATTCAAGTAAAGTAGCATAGAACAAGAAATCAAACAAGTTATCTTAAAAAAAAATGTAGCTATAGCCTCATTTAAAAGGCTTGGACCAAAATGTATCCTATCTATACTCAGTAAACATCTTCAAAACACGTCTGCTTTGGAACTGTACATGAGACATCTCATTCTGTGGCTACTGCAATCTATATTAAAATGAGGTCTTCTCACCTTCTAAGTGCTCCATACTGCCCTCCCTCTGCATCTGTCACCATTCTAACAGTTATGGATGGGTCACATGACCTAAAAGGATATGAACTATAAAATAATATCTGTGAGTCCACACTGATATGAATACATGATTGAATAAATAACTAAATGAGGGGAAATAGACAAAATATCCTCACAGAAGAGTCCCGAATAAATTATACAGATTCTCCTGCCTCTGGGAGTTGGAGATTAATTCCACTTGAACCTGGGCCAGAGTTGGTGACTCACTTCGAGAGAATGGAGTATAGAAACTGGGGTAGAAAGAAATGTTAGAGCAGGAACCTGGCAAACTTCAGACCAGTGGTCAAGGTTAACATCTCCAATGATGAGTCACAGTGATAGTATGTCTCTCTGTGTGACATCTGATGAGAAGGGCACTTTTCTATGATTCTTCCCCCAAACTCCAGTTTTAAAGTGAGAAAAATATCAGTAAAACTCAAGCTGAAGGAAAATCTCCAAAATACCTGACTAGTATTCCTTAAATCTCAAAACGTCATGAAAAACAAACAAAGACCAAGAAACTGTCACACACCAGAGGCGACATACTATGGACATACTATGGAATCCTGGATAGAAAAGGGGGAAGACTACTGTGAAATCCAAACAAATTCTGGTGTTCAATACATATTGTAATTATTTTGGTTTCTTAGTTTTAGCAAATGCACAATGAATATGCAAAGCATTAATATTAGAGGAAAAGGAATAATAGATAGGTAGGAACTCTCCATACTACATCTTTAAATGTACAATTACTCCAAGATAAAAAGTTTATTTTAAAAGAAGGGATGTGGCTCAAAGGAATTGAAAGCAGGTATTCAAACAAATATTTATACATGAATATTTATAACAGAAGTTTTTACAATAGCTGAAATATAGAAACAAACAGAAGTGCCAATCGATGGGTAAATGGTTAAACTAATTCTATGTGTATCCATACAATGAAATATGATTTGGCCATTAAAAAGGAATGAGGCACTGATACATGCTACAATATATATGAACCCTGAAAACATTATGCTAGGTGAAAGAAGCCAGACACACATGGTATATGATTCCATCTATATAAAATACCCAGAATAGATCAATTCACAGAGACTATAACAAATGAATGGTTACCAGAGGCTGGGAAGAAGGGGGAAAGAGGATGTTATTGTTTAAGCAAGCATTGAGCTTTTTTTCGAGGTGATTTAAATGTTTGGGAGCTAGATAGAAGAGATGGTTGTATAACACTGTAAATGCATTAAATGTCACTGAATTACTCATGCTAAAATGGTTAATTTTATGTCATATGAACTTCGCCTTATTCAAAAATAATAATGTTAAGTGAAGTTAGCTAATCCCTAAAAACCAAATACTGAATGTTTTCTCTGATATAAGGAGGCTGATTAACAGTGATGTAGGGAGGGCAAGCCTGGAAGGATTAGATAAACTCTAGATAGGGCAGAGGGATGGGAGGGGAAAGGAGGGGGCATGGGGTTATTAATGATGGTGGAATGTGATGATCATTATTATCCAAAGTACATGTATGAAGACATGAATTGGTATGAATATACTTTGTATAAAACCAGAGATATGAAAAAGTGGGCTGTATATTTGTAATATGAATTGTAGTGCGTTCTGCTGTCATATATAAATTTTAAAAATTAATTTTAAAAAACCCAATGATCTAAATGTTAGCTTTGATGGAAATCTCAGTTAAGAGTCAGGGTAGGAGAAAATCTAGAGCACTGGACATGCCAAATATCCTCCAGACATGTCCTTAGCAGGGAACTATAATGAATAGGAATTGGGCATCTGCAGACCTAGGAAATGAAAAAATTGTCATTTAAAGGAGACTTTAAAGACCTTAAGACTGCTTTTCTGGGAAGTGTTATGTGGATTGCAGTGTCAAAAGAAAACTCTTATTAAGTCAGAAACATTTCTCCCTCATTCTTCATACTCTTGAACTTTCCGCATAATTTATACTCTTCCAGTGATCAAGAGGAGGGTTCTCCACACCCAGAAGATAAACTCTCCAAGGGATAATATACCTATCATTTTTCCACCGAATCCTCAGGGCCTGACACAATGTCTGGTACATAGTAGTCTCTTGATAAAAATTGGTTATATTTATGAATTTTGAAAAATGGGATATTCAACTGGTAAAGATCAGTGGTAAAAATTTTCTATTTTGTTTTAGTTTGTTGCTACAGTTTTGTTTGTAATGCTGGAGACTGAACCCAGGGCCTCATGCATGCACGATATGTGCTCTATCACTAGCTAGACCACTGACCCCTGTTTTAGTTAATTTTTAAAAAATGTTCCAGAGCTGAGCCTTTAGCTCAGTGGTAGAGCATTTGCTTAGCATGTATAAGACTCTGGTTTCTATCACCAGCACCAATAAATAAGTAAATAATTAAAAAATTTTTAAATGTCCCAACTGTAAAAAAGAAATGTGCTGTCATTCATCAATATCAATATTTTGCAACCTCAATGAACCCTTCTGATGCCATGGCAAGATTTTGTGAGAATTTTAAAAATTATCATAAGCAAAACCATATGCCTTTACATAAGCATAGACAAAGTCATTTGTTTTTAATTTATTCATTTTTATTTGGAATTCCCCAATCTTCTTCAGCATTCCTAGGTCTTTACCCAAGTAGCTACTGTTTGCTTTCTACCAAAGGATACCAATCTGAAAACATCATTCAAATGTTCTTCCATTTATAATGTTCAAATATAACATTGGAACATGCTGGTTTCTTTCTGAGATATGAGAAAAAGTATAACTCCTAAATTATATCGCTTCTTTTAATATTAACTTTAATCATTTAAAATATTTATTTATTTACTATTGAGCCACATCTTTAAAATTTTTAATTTTTTTTTTTCATTTTGAGATAAGCTTTCACTAAGTTGCTGATACTGGTCTTGAACTTGTGATTCTCCTCTTTCAACCTCCTGAGTCACTGGGATTACATGTGTGTACTACTGTACTCTGTTATCTATTTTGGCACTAGTAATTGAACCCCTGGGTGCTCTTCTACAGAGTTACATCACCAGCCTTTTTTAAAATTTTGAGACAAGGCCTTATTAAGTTACCCAGGCTGGCCTAGAACTTCCAATCCTCCTACCTCAGCCTCCTATTAAAAAATTCTTAATAACATAAGACCATATGTATATATATGTTTATACTTGTTCATAACTAAGTACCATTCAAGTTAGGCAGTTATATATGAATCTATAGAAATAATTGTTCTATAGATGTCTTGTGAAAAATAACCTGAAGAGACTTCTGTTAGCTGAAGGTGGTTGCTATCAAGGCAGCCCTATAAACAAGCCAGTCAACAGGATTATTCTGGCAGGTTCCACCATTTGCCATGCAGCCCAAGACAAAGCCTCAATTTTATTATGGCTCTGCATCCCTGTCTCTCACAATTAAAGAATATTTGCCACTTGTCCTATTTACAGAGAGAGATGCTATGAAGATTCAAGAGGTACATTTGCTAATAGCCTAACGTGCCCATAAACACAAAATATTATCCCTGATAAATATGATGGTTGCCCTGGCAGGCTCTGTTAAGGACATATGGTGATTGACAATGGAGAGATGGGAAGGATGAGCAGCCACATGTGCCACTTCAACATGACCTTAACCCAGAGTCTGCGGGGGCCAGAGGGAGATGGGTGTAGCCAGGTGGTGACCCTAAACATGAGGTTCCCAAGGGCCTTTGATGAGAACGAAGCTCTAAGGTCACCTTTCATATCCAGGTACCAGGATAACTGGAGGTCAGTTCAAGAAAGACTCATTCAGCACTGGCCAGCTCCCAATGCAACCCAGTCCACCTGGGGGGGACAGCTGTCCTCCCTCAAATGTCTCTCAGGAGAAACTGAAGACTGACAATAATAGGCTTTGTTCACTCTTCCAGAAGAGCAAAACTGAAGCCACCCTAACCACATCAACCCTTCTTAGATATTGAAAAATTTAAAAAGAGAAGCAGAGATCAGGTTTGTAATCACCCAAATGCCAGCATTGAAAAAGCAGTGAGATTTTCTTTTTTTATCTAAATGTGCTCATCTGGTTCTGTACACAGAAAAAAAAAATAGAATCCTTTTCATTTTCTCTCGTTGCATTTTGTTTTTATAGGTACAAAATGTGAAATAAACTTCTTTAATTCTCACTTCAGTGTTTGCAGCTTAGGATTCCATTAATATATCCTTTTCCCCCCGGCTGTGCAGGGTCCTCGTTTGCAGTCAGTTCATTCTTCACTGATGTATATTTCATTGCCCAAGGCTTAATTTTGATTTATTGTCCATCCATAAATTAGAAAAATATGCTCTGGAATTCCATCCCGCTGAAAAGCTGTGCCTGATGTCAGGGGACTGGGTGATATTTAAGATGTCAGAAATACATATTGGATTAGTGTGCTTTGTTTCCCCACAACAGCAGGTGTTTAATCATAGCTGATGGCTGAAGTTAAATGCATTAGGACAGCAGCAGTCAAGAAGATGGAGTTTTTCTAAACCATACAAACTCCAGGATAAATAACTCAAAACTAATTGTGTGTCCACATCTTAGATACATTTTTATTTACTTAATTATTAAACAATGAAAATAGCCTCTGGCACTTAACTTCATGTTTAAGAGCCTGTACAAATATTTTATGTTAGTGAAGTGTTGGCTGTTTAAATATAATTACTATTTTGCTTACTGGCCCTCTGGCGGCTTTACATAAAATTTCTTAAAGGAGAAAAGAATAAAGGCTGAAATCTCTTAGCAATTCAAGGATAGGGAGTTTTCAGGGGTTGCTTTTTTTTTTTTTTGTCATTGCTGTTTCTTAGTATAATTTGAATGCTTATATCTGTCTAAATGCCTGTCTTGCCATAATTCAAATGATGCCCCATGTATCTCCTGATCAGGCATTGCCCCCTTCCTCTCTTTGTAAAGTACAGGTTCTCTTTGCCATTATGTTTATATTAATTAGAGTTCTATGTGTATAGAAAAATGATCAGGCTTGCTGTGGAGCAATTTAACTGGAGGCTGGAGAGGAGACGCTTAGGAGAGCAAACATTTTCAAGGTGCAACCGGTGACCTGTAACAAGCTGGGGAGATTCATGGCGAGAATCGTATATTTTGACACAACAGTGATTTGATTAAAAGAGAAAGTAATGGGTTTAAACAGTCGCTATGAGGATGTAGCCAGACTTTGGTAGCTTTTTGCAATTTACTTTACAGACCATGGATGGAGTAGCAGAGAGGAGCTTTGCTGCCGAAAAAAAAGAAAAACTGATCAGATTTGGAAACAAATATTAACAAAAATGGAGTGATTGAAAACTAGCTTTCCCCCATCCTTCTTTCAACCTGCATCTTTGGCAGAGGCAGGATAATACAAAGGCAAAAAAAAAAAAATATTGAAGTTTCTTTGAGAATGAATCAGAACTGGATTTAATTGCCTTGGACTTTTAAAAAGAATCATTTTGGGAATCAGGCTCAACCAAATGAGTCAGAGAAGAAAAGGAGAACATATAATTGTTTATCTTTTAAGAAACATTAAAATCTGTATTAGAAAAGTGAAATACTTAATTTGCTTCACTTAGATAAACAGTTGGATCCCCACCCCACCCCTACACACACACACACACACACACACACACACACACACACACATAAATAGCTTACATCCCTAGGTTCAGTGTAGCATCAAATTTAATTCCAATACAGTGGCTTGGATCTGCACAGTGTGATTTCAAATTAAATAGGTTTAAAAACATATGAATAAAATATGGTTAAACTAGAAGTAGAAGTTGTGAAAACATTTACATAGTATGATCCAATTGATTTAAGAATACAAGGGGAAAAAAAAGAAAGACACCCTATGTGTGTGCATATGCCACAGAATAACTATGTCATTCATTGAAAAGGTCCTGAAAAGATGGTAAGGACAGTGATTAGCACTGAGGGGGGATTTTAACTTTATACTCTAGATACTTTTGTATATTAGATTTTCCTGTAAATGAAAATGTTTTACATATAACTTATGTAAGTTAATTTTTAAGTAGTTCCAATAAAGTTTTGTTGTTAAGGAAAAAGAAGAGGCTTTTTCCCTATTTTGATGCAAATATTCTGCCTGAATAAGAACCAAGAATGATTGTTTTTTCGTGGATGTGTAACTAGTGTGATCCTGCAATCTATACACGTGGTAAAAATGGGAGTTCATAACCCACTTGAATCAAATGTATGAAATATATGTCAAGAGCATTGTAATGTTTTGAGCAACCAATAAAAAAAGAATGATTGTTTTTGTTATGACTCTGTGTTGAATGAAATAGTCATTGAATGTTATTATAAGATATCCATTGAAAAAATTTTACACATGGCAGTCCTGATGAGGTGTGCACATGGAGCAAACTGTTAAAACATATCTCGCCATTGTGCAAAGCAGTTGCTTCAATCACTAAGCATTTATTATCCTAGGCAATTAACTTCCTTAAAAACAATGTTAAAAATGTGGCAAGGTATGTATAACCCCAGGCACAAGGGAGGTTGAGGCAAGAGGATCACAAATTGGAAGCCATCATGGGCAACTTAGCAACACTCTGTCTCAAAAAAAAAAATAGAAGCTGCACACACCTGTAAATCCCAGTGGCTCAAGAGGCTGAGGCAGGAGGATCATGAATTCAAAGCCAGTCTCAGCAAAAGTGAGGCGCTAAGCAACTCAGAACCTGTCTCTAAAAAAAAAAAAAATACAAAATAGGGCTCGAGATGTGGCTCAGTGGTTGAGTACCCCTGAGCTCAATCCCTGGTACCCCCAAAATAAAATAAAATAGAATAAGGAAGAAGAGGAAAGGAGAGGAGGAGGAGGAGGAAAAAAAAGGGGGAGGAAGAGGAGGAGGGCAAAGGGGAGGAAGAAGAAGAAGAAAAAAGAGAAGTAGTAGTGCTGGGGGTGGGGGTAGCTCATTGTAAAGAGCACCTGAGTTCAATCCCCAGCATCCCCAAATCAACAACAAAACAAAACTAAAAACATCAAGGTACAGGAGGGCATGATGGTGTACACTTGTAATCCCAGTGACTTTTGAGGCTGAGTTAGGAGGATCACAAGTTTGAAGCCCGCCTTAGCAACTTAGTGAGACCCTCAGTAACTTAGCAAGACCCTGTCTCAAAATAAAAATAAATAAATAAAAGGGCTGGGAATGTAGATCAGTGGCAAAAAATCCCTGTGTCCAACCCTCAGTACCAAAAGGAAAAAGAAAAATACATATCAAGGTACTGACACTGTTCTTTGTCTCAGAATTTCCAATGATAAGATTCTACTTGATAAATTTTTTTCTCGAAGTCTGATTTTTAAGTGACATTTTGGTGTTTTGATTAGAAAAGAATGTTCTAAGATGTATTTCTCTTCATTGTAATCATTTTTATACACTTAATAATTTTTTCCTGTTTTGCAACTGATAACCCAAAGTTCAACTATTTTAGCCAAATGAATATGATGGTCTCAGGGAAAAATTGATATGGGGGCTGTCACTCGAGCCTGCATCATCACATCATTTCTAATATTTCTAGCTTATGTGTTTTAAGTTAAACTCTCCAGAAAACACACACTGAGGGGAAGCTTTCTTGCAGGCTTACTGACAGGTGCTCTTGAAGTCACTACTGAATGGGGAGAGAAGGAAACAGGAAGCAGAAGTTGAAGCCATGAAATCGCCTCCACAGGAAGGTCCACAGGAAGCCCTTGAGCTGCTATGGCTTTGTTGAGTTCTTACCCCTTCGGATCTCACTGACCAGTCACTGGAAACAGGCTCACTCTGGGAGAGGAGCAGCACTTTGGGCAAGGCAGCTCCCTTTGGCAGAGGGCAAATCCTGCAGAGGATTCAGCTGAATGCCTTCAGGGAACATCACTGCCGGCTGCTCCAGGAAGCAGTGCCTCAGTGTTAAAGGGGCTCTGGGTCGGGCATCCCACATCCACACAGGAGATTCCAGGTCTTCACTTCAATCCACAAAGAAAGGAACAACATTCATTGTGGAAAACCATGATCCCAAAGCATTTTTTGTAAATGAGGCTAAAAGTAGAAGAATGAAAACCATTCTATCATGGTAAAGGAAGCAGTAAAGCAAGGAAGAATAAATGAGGCTTATACTAAAACTCTCAGGCTTACTTGATTTTCTCCAGGGCTAGGGCTAGGCAGGGCTAGTTCTCTGGTATGTATTTTGGATTTGTTTCATTAAAGTAATTAACAACACATTCTAGGAAAGAATCTGGAGACTATTTTAAGGGGAATCTTCTATCCCATACACAATAGTAGGGTTCAAACATCACTACATGACGTAACTTCTACCTGTAAGACAAGAGTGTGACAGGACTGGGGTTGTGGCTCAGTGGTAGAGCGCTTGCCTAGCACAGGTGAGGCACTGGGTTTGATCCTCAGCACCACATAAAAATAAAATAAATAAATAAAAAATAAAGGTCAAATTCTTAAAAAAAAAAAAAGACAAGAGTGTGATGCATTAGTCACCCATCACTGTTTTCACAGTCTTCTATTCCAAAGAAACCGGGTTCCAAGAAGGGACGGTAAAGATGAAGTGGATTATCAGAGAAAGTGGGGGGACCATGGAGGACACCTTCTGAACTGGGAAGAGTATTGTCACCCTATCAGCATATGGCAACTTGAACCCTGGCTACCTTGGCAGCCTGGAAATGGACTGGGCCACCCAGTATTTTGAAGCAGATGAAATTAGTTAAGATTTGCTTAGGAGTGCGGACAGGAAAAAATGTAAATTTTTGAAAGAGCTAATTCAGAGGAAGTTTTATTCAGCTTCTGAGAGACTAAGCAGAAAACACATCTGAAAAGAAAATGCTTCATGGATTATGTATCCTAAGACATCACCAAGAAAACAAGATTCCCCAAGCATTACCAAATAGTGCTTCTCACCTGGAATCTTTTAAGGCAAACCCAACCCTCTCTAACACACAGAAAAATGAAAGCACACAAAAGAAGTGTCTGTTTCTTGACATCTCCACAACATGAATACCCTGACCTATGTGTCTGAATCCATATAAGTGGCTTGGCTGAGGCATTATACTGAAAGGCTAAAAAAAAAGTTCAGAAAATTGTCTATCATCCTTGTGCTATGGTTTAAATGTTTTTCCCGTACAAAACTTAGGTTCTCTATTCTAAAGAAACTGGGTTCCAAAACTCAGATTGAAATTTAATTGTCGGGGCTGGGGATGTGGCTCAAGCGGTAGCGCGCTCGCCTGGCATGCCGCACGTGCGGCCCGGGTTCGATCCTCAGCACCACATACCAACAAAGATGTTGTGTCCACCAAGAACTAAAAAATAAATATTAAAAAAATTCCCTCTCTCTCTCTCTCTCTAAAAAAAAAAAAAAGAAATTTAATTGTCATTGTAACAGTATTGGGAGGTGGAACCTCCAAGAGGTGTTTAGGTCGCGAGGGCTCTATCTTCATGAATGAACTAATGCTATTATCTCAAGTTATGGGGGGGGTTACTTCATCTTCCACTCTCTCTCTCACCCTCTCCATTCCACCATGGGATGCCTTCTGCAGTGTTATGACATGGTGAGAAGACCTCACCAGATGTCAGTACCTTGATATTGGACTTCCCAGTCTCCAGAACTGTGATCCAACAAGTTTCTATTCATTTTAAATTACCCAGTCTCTGGCATTCTGTTACAGCAGTACAAAACAGACTAAGACACCTTGCAAGATCTAGAATTGGTCCTGGAATCACTCATTCTTTGACTTGAAATTTGAATCCCTGATTATTGTTTCCTGTAAAGTTTAACTCCTGAATGTGGTTTGTGTGATGAAGTGAATTTGAGAGTGTGATGAAGTGAATTTGAGAGAGAGAGAGAGAGAGAGAGAGAGAGAGAATATGAATGAATGAATATGAATGTGGGGGCAAAGAAAGAGAGGGCGCAGAAGCAAATAAGCCAAAATGATCATGACAGCTAATGGTTAAGTGCCTTCTGAGATTTCCTTCTCTAAGGCTTACATGCTAATAATCAGAGCAATAACCCAAAGAACTGTCCTTCTCTTCATTTTTACAGGTGAGGAAGCTGAGCCTAAGAGAGACTAAGTTGTTGGGTGGCACAAATAGGACAAGGAGCCAATGAACCATAGTTTAACGAGGCCACATCTGTAAGAACTTCACTCTCTATGTGCCTAGACTCTGGAGGTGAGAAGTGAAGAGCCTAATCTGGAGAGCTAGGGACCATCCTGCCCAAGTCTTTCCCAGTGCAAGCAGGGAAACTAAGGCCTAGATCCAAAGACAGACACTCTCTAAATTGGTTCTGTGGTCATGTACATTATCTTTCAGAAAGATATGTAATTACATGATAAATGATATTATGGACTGCAATATTTCTATTTGCCCTGCTAATAAATCATGAGGACATTGAAATGTCCTGGGTTCTGTGACCAGACCTACAGTCTGTTCTTTTGCGTAGAAGGCAGAAGTAAGAACACTGACCTTGCTGAAAGAAAACATTTTGGCATTTTCAGGTTTCCCTGGATAGGGTTCTGAAGATCAACTGAATCAGGGCCAAATTTGGCCTAGATGTCACTGTATGCCTGAAAAATGACAGGGAGAGAGAGAGAGAATGAATGAATGAATGAATGAATGAATGAATGAATGTAGGGGCAAAGAAAGAGAGGGCGAGGAAGCAAATAAGTCCCTGTCATCTACAACTGAGAAAAACTGTTAATGTTGTAATATCTGAGATTGATTTTTTCGGAGGATCCTCAGTGTTTCCAGGGGCCACAGCAACAATGTGGCCTATGTTAGTCATGCAATCATGGGATCAGGGCTGCCTGAGGCAGGGGCTGAGGTTATGGATGAGGCCACCCTCAAAAGGACTAGTTGTTTTTATTTCAGGAGCAGGGAACAGTTAAAAACTTACATGTATTCAGTTGTGGAACTGGGTTGCCTTTATATCCTACTTGACATTACCAAGAATGATTACTGAGCTTGACAAGGAAAACTCTTCTGTCAAAAACTTAAGTAGAGAGAGAAAACAGGATTACATTTTATGGCTTGACTGTTTCCATTCAAAGGCTGAAAAGTATTGCATATGCTAAACAAGGTCAGGTTTTCCCTATTTCTTTCTTATGAAGGATCTTAGCAACTCCAAAGAATAACCATGTATTTATTCATCTAACATTGATACAGCCTAAAGCTGGAGGAATTGACTTTAGTAACTGATTTGCAGTCACCCACCTCTGGTGACAGATTCTGTTGCAACTAACGTATTCTGAGTCTGACATTTTACATTCTGAAAATATGCCAGTCTTGCCTCTTAGGCTTCATTGTTTCAGGATTGTTCCCTGTTGTTAAGTCTCCAAGTCACTGTCCTTCACTTGTTTTAGGAACATCCTGTACTCTCCTGGGAGAAATCACGGGGGTAGTCACGCCTTCTTTCCTGCTTTGGAAAAGACCCAGGTCTCCATGCTCACCATCTCTTGTCTTCCTAAATAAAAGATAAAGCTTGGGATCTTGTGATGCCATTTTATATTGCTCAAATTTATATATTCTTAAGTAGACACTGATCATCCTACAGAAAAATGACCTTGGACTGTGAAAATAGGCCAACCTATATTTGGGGAAGGATATTGAACCTCTCTGAGAATTTCTCACCTCTAAAGCAGAAATAATTCCCATCTTATGGGACTGTTGTGAAGCATGATGGTATTAGTGCACACTACCTAGGGCATACTAGATGCCCAATAAATGGTAGCCCCCATTATTATCAATTTTCTAAAAGGTTCATTTGCAATGAAGATGTTCTCTATAATAATAAATATAACAGGATTGAAGAGCAGGTATCAATTGTATGTCAAACTTTAGCAGAAACTTCCTTGGGCTGTGGACAAACATTTCAGGCTATAGCCACCCTACTGGGGTGTTCAGGAAAGGCCTCACTAATTTAAAAGTGGTAACACTGTGGGGAGGAAAACAGAAGTAAAGATCTTGAAATAAGGAGTTGATTTTCCAACTGTCAGCTCACTGGTTCAACATGCTCCGTTAAACCAAAGTTAAATCAGGATGTCCTGATTTACACATGATAATCATGTTGTAATATCTGAGATTGATTTTTTCAGAGGATCCTCAGTGTTTCCAGGGGCCACACATTCCCAACCCTCCCCTCACTCTATTACAACTGAAGCCACAAACTCCAGACTGGGATACCCAAACTGAACTGCTCCACATCATAACTTTGGCACTGTCTAAATCAGCAGCTCAAAAAACTTCATGTCCCCTTACATTTCTGACTTATAGAAAGGTATAATGAGTTTTTTAAGTGAGCTAGCTATTAAACTAATATGACATTCCTACCTCACTACAACAGTGGTGATTTTTTTTAAAGGCCTACAAAGGTTTAAGCTTATCACTTAGACAAACTATATCCAAGACCCTCTATTGCCCATTTTAATTCAATTGCATGTGCCCAAGACTAAATCCAGCTTAATAGCCATAGAGAACTAAAAAGAGATCTAGAAATTGGGCATGCAACCTTGATCTGATCCTTACACACTATATATCTGAACTGAAATATCACACCATGCAAGCAAATAAATATGTATAATTAAGTATTACACTTAAAAATATGTTTAAAAAGAGAAAGGTTGGGTATACAATACATAAGTTTGGACAAAAACTAAAATTCATGATAAGGGAAATAAAAATGATTATAATGAAAGGAGAATATATGATTTCAAAGACAAAATTAGTGTCCCAAAACATTACACAGGCTGGAATAAAAGGCTAGCTCTAAGAAGGCCTTTAAGAAGTGTTAGTGTAAAGTCCTACACTTAGATACAAAAAAAATCAGCTGCTTAAGTACACAAGTCAGACATCTTAACAAGAACAAGTAGAATAGATTTAGGGCTTTTATTGACCACAAGTTCAGAAGAACTGAACAGTGTGTTAGAGTTGCCTACAGGCTACCGTAATTTTAGTTTCTACTTCCAGAACAAAGCAGGCAACTAATCCCCTGCAACATGCAAATGAACCCCAAACTGAAACACAATATTCAGAACTTGGATGAGCTGCAGCTACAGGATTCCCTCAGAGAATGAAGGCAAAGTTCTTTCCAACCTTGTAATTCTAACCTTTCAATCCCCATGGGTGATAAAAGGTTCATAACTCAGAATATATGGATTCTATACAGTATCTATGCATGGGCTTCAAGAGGCCGGCAAACCATCTAAATGTAAAATACTCTGCTCCCTAAGAAATAATAATTCAAGGAATTTAGAAACCAATTCTCTGGGCCAGTGAGTCTCAAAGGAGGTAGTGCCCACCCCAAGGAGGCACTGCACTAGGACCCAAAGAATTTTCCCAGGCACTCAGAACATTGTGAGATGATCCCTCCAATATTCACGTAAGTGAAAAAGGTTTCAATGATTATCTCTAGTTTCATTTGATGTAGTTTAATATACACTAAATTTTTCAGGAATATAACTACTATGCACACTGTTGTGTCTGGAACTTTACCAAAAGTTGCTCACCATTGTGGAAAATCATGTGTTTTTGTTGTTGTTGTTATTTGCTGTGCTGGGAACAGAACTCAGGGCTTCCAGCATAGTAGGAAAGTGCTTTGCCATTGAGTTACCTCTCCAGCCAGAAAATCATGTTATTGACAACAACGCTACACAGGTCCTGGGTTTTGAGTTCCCCCAGAAACACCTCTGGCAGAATGAATGCATAACTGCCACATCTGCATAATTCTTCCTATCCGGGTAAATATACTTACCTAGCCAAAAAGTCAGTTATAAAGAAAGAGAGTCAACACAAATCAATTGAATAGTTGTCTTTTAAATTAAAATTTTTATAAGGTGCTGCCAGCATTTGGCTGTTCTATAGTTATCATAATGGAGAATGTATCCATTAAAATATATTTTAGTTTTATATTATTTCTTATTTTTTCCTTTACAGTTAGATCATCATGTTTTGCCTGCTTGCCTGCCTGCCTGCCTCTCTCTCTCTCCCTCTCTTTTTTTTTAGAGAGAGAATTTTTTTAATATTAATTTTTTTTTATTTTGGTGGACACAACATCTTTATTTTATTTTTATGTGGTGCTGAGGATCAAACCCAGCGCTGGTTCATGCCAGGCTAGCGTGCTACCCTTTGAGCCACATCCCCAGCCCCCTCTCTTGTATCTTTCCATTCTTTCCTGTTTTTTAAAAAGTATGTGTTTGGTTAGGACATATTATCCAAGATTTCTGATTCAGAGGAGAAGTGTTACAGGATGCTTATTATGAAAAGAGTGTTGTTGGCAATGAACACTGTTGAGTGTCACCATTCAGGACAGACATGTCCTGGAGTTTAAAGTTTTTAAAATCTCTTGACAAGTGTTTTACACTACTGCACTCTTACAAGAAGACCCACCACTGGTGTATGGAGAGTGATCTGAGAGCTTCAGAAACACGTGTGAAAAAGAAAACAAAAACAACCCAATAGGCAACAACAACAACACAAAAATAAAAACAAAAAACCACCAAGCCCGCCCCCGCCCCACAAAAAAAAAAAAAAAAAAAAAAAAAAAAGAAGAGAAGGAATCTAGTGTCCTCTCCTGGGAAGAGTCCTTTTGCGGAATCCCACCGAGGCAGCGTCCCCTCCACCCCCTGCACCCCGGGCCCAGCTGTCTCTGGATGATGTCATCGACTGGATGCACACAGTAGGCTTGGCTCGACCCCTGCTGCAGTTAGAAGGTCCCCTTGACCCCAAACCCAGCCGCAGGACGCTCCTCAGCCCTCTCGGTGCAGCCTTGGCTCCCACGATCAGGGCCACAGTGGCCCCTGACTTTCTCTTATTAATGTTTTTTTTTTTTAATTGTAAATCATTACTCAGCTCAGCTCAGTCACCAGGCAAACTGTGTTTAATAAATTAGCTTAATCTATTCCGCAAGTGGTTTGTGAGTGCAGTGTTTCCTCTAGTTAAGGAAAACATTTATATTCCCCCTCGGTGCCCCGCGTGCCTGGGCTCCCGCTGCAGCCACCCGGGAGCAGGCGCTCGGGGAGGACCGGGCGCCGGTGGCCCTCTGCCCGCCGTCCACGAGAACCCCACTCCAGGCGGCCGGGAGGGCAGCTGGTGGCGGTGTGGCCTCTTTGTCCCCCGATGGCCCGCTGGCGGCAGCCGGAGGCGCGGGGAGCCACTCGGCTTGCTGGAGGCCCAGCCCGTGCTCCGCCCTCAGCCCGCGCACATTCCGCTCTTCCAAAGGGACCTCTTTAACTGCTCCCCATGAAATAATAATTCATTATGTCACCAGGAGGGAAGAAAGGGAGTGTAAGTGTCTTGATGGGATTAGAGGAAACCCCCGCAGAGATGATTTAGGGGCCGTGATAATTCATTTAATAGGGGCCTGGGGCAAATTGCTAGACAGGGAAATGGAACTGGAAGCGGCTAGAAAGGGCGCCCGACCAGGCTGTGGGGAGAGCTGGCTTCATTAGCAATATTTAAGAGATTTCATTTAAGAATGAGTCATAAAATGCAGTACTATTTTATCCACCTGGTTTGGTGGCCTTTAGCTTTCCTCTGCATGAATATTAAATTTGAAATGGCACTACAGCAACACATTTTGGAAAGTGTTCTTTGGGCTGTTATTTGTATGGTTGGTTTAGTTTCTCGTTTGTTAACCTTTTAAAATGAATATCGTTGAAAATGGATAACTGTACAACCAGAACTCAAAAAAGATTAGGGGGAATATAATGCTTTAGAATAGGCTGTTACTAAACTGGGTAAAGGATTTAAGTTTTTATTGATCAAAACACAAAAGGCTTAGAGAGTGAGTTAGTAAATGCCAAATTACTTCGACAATTCCCAATTTTCATGCAGATTTTGTGAAGCTGCCCCCATTCAAAGCCACCAACCGCAGCCTGCAGGAGCCCACAAAGCAGTGAACACAGATGGGACCTGCCCACCACACGCTGAAGAGTGAATGCTCTTCAGGAAAATACTTCCAAGGAGTGTATTCTTGGACAGAATATTCCATTTTGTTACTGAGAAACAGACAATTTCTAGTTTGATGGTAAAATTATTTCCTTCAAATATATATATTTACATTTCAGGAAGGTGCTTGGGGTTTTATGAACTCAAGAAGTTTACCTTCAGAAACAGTAATTATTCCCATTACAACTAAAATGGAGAAAAAAGAAAAAAAAAGTCTTTTGGGTGTCCTCCTCTCTAGTGTCAATGGCAACTTCTTTCCCATACATAATCTGTCACTGATTTGAAAAGTCCTAGCCAGGAAACACTTCAGCAAGAAAGGACACAACCTTCACAGCATTGTGTCCCACACATTTGCTTGGCCTACGACTCCTATATTTGAAAATAAAATATTAACTCTGATTCCCCCTTTTTCCAGATATGCTGCAATTTTTTCCCCTTTTTTTTTTTTTTTTTTTTTTTAATCACAGCTGCACTCTGTTATTTTAACAAAACAACTGGCAGGTCTCTATTCACAGAGCTGCTTTAGCCACATAGGGTACATAAGATGCATAATTAATATGTTCTTTAAAAGACTTTCTTAATCAAAAAGGACACTAACTATATGTAAAATTATTCACTTACAGATATTAGTTTTGTGCAATTTTCCACAATGACAGTAAGGTTGGTAGCTAAATATATTTTTTCTATATATAACAAAACTTCATAAATGTCTTTTGTAAGGCATGCATTGTGAGAGCAGTTTTCATATTTATGTTCCTACTAACTCCTAGTTCCACCAACTCCTACTTGAGATGTTATACACAGAGTTGTGAACTACTCTGAGATATAGTAAGAGGATCTATTTCAAATGAACTAAAGGTTACAAATGTGCCATACAGTCAGTCTCTGTACAAAAGCAGGCATTACTTAAGGCTGACTAGTTCCCTTCAGGACCTCTCTCCAATCCCCAGTACTTAGACTTTCTTAGGACTGCCCTTTTGGGAACAGCAGTCAGCTTTGGTCATTAACAGCCATGGTCAGTGCTAGATCACCTTCTGATGAGGCAGCTCCTTTTCCATGTAAAAACTTTCATTCTTTCCTTCCTCCTGTGAAAAGGTTTACTAAAGCTGACCAAGGGAACCCAAAGATACCTTCTGCGATGACCACTTTTGCTTTGCAGAAATGGAATTTTGTTGCCCAAAGCAAAGAAGATCTGTAAAATGCCACCAAGAATGATTAAAGTCATACTCTAACAGAAAATAGAAGATTAAATGGCAACCCCCAACCCTTGGCCTTGGATTTAAATGTGAATGGGACTGTGTCTACTCTGCCTTTTGCTTTCCTTCCTTTATGTGATTTCCCAATATTACTACAGTCAAAGCATGCAAACCCATACTGGGGAACATTGAAGCAACTGACAGTTTAACCTACAGCATGGATTTAAACAGTTACAACAAAGCTGTCCCATAGCTGGTGCTGGGAATCCAGCATATGTAGGTTGCCAGGAACAAGAGGGAGAAGCCATAAAGGGAGGGACTATCCTTCGGGGAGCCAGACCTCTGCACACAGCATCAGCAGATGCAACCCACAACCTGGCCAACACAGGGGACAACAGTACATATAACATTGTGCATAGGACCAAATATCTTAGAGGACTGAGGAACTAGGGACAAAATATATAAAGCCAACAAAGTGGAAAGTTGGGTTGGCAAGAGAGTATAAATACTTTTAAATTTCCATTTTTCTAGTGATAAATTTCAAGGTTTTTCTAATTGTACATAAATTAGAAGAAAAACATATATATAAGTTATATATATGTAAAGAGATGTATAGGCAATTAACCAAGTTATTTTCTCTTTTTTCAATTAATGTTTGAAATACTGAATGCTCTTTCTGAAGGCCACATAATTTTAAAAAAGAAAAAACCTTCATGTGATCAATCAGAACTATTCACAGACAGCATATAAACAGTCCTCTGAAACATTTTTTTGAATGTCATTACAAATCACAGGGAATCTGCTTGGGAACTCTGAAATCACCTTGTTTCTACAAGGTGGACAAAATATATCATATCTCATCAAAATAAGTTTACACTACGAATATACTCGGTTTTGTGGAAAGTTGTTTGGCAATATGTAGCAAAACCCTTAAAAATGGTCAGTCTATTTAGGGATTTCCATTTCTGGGACTTGCTCCTGGGAAGGTCATAGGATGTAAACAAAGCTTTATGTTAAAAGATGTTTCTCTTTCATATTTATAATAGGAAAAAACAAAAAGCCACAAAACATGCAATTAATAGAATATAGTGAAGTAAGTTATGGCATCATACAATGGAATGTAGTATAAAATATAGCATTTTATACGACAGGAGAATATGAAATGTGGAAAACAATATGGAGGAAAGAAAGTGGTAGTATGATTACCTCTCAGTGGTAGATTATTGTTTTTTTCCCCATATTTTATAAGTTTTCTGTAATGAGGATGTATTATTTTTATAACCAGTAAAACAGATGTGTGTATGTATATATATATATATATATATATATATACATTTTATATTATATATTGATTTTATACACACAATTAATTAATTTCTTCAATGCTGACAGGGAAACTAAGAATCTCAGAATCAAAATAAAACCCAAATGGTTAAATAATGTTTCCTTTAAATATCCTTGTAAAAAAATTAGCGTACATTTCTTTATTCATGCCAAACATCGAATATCTACATATTTTCTCTCTAGCCGATAAGTAAATTCCATATTTTGCTATCAGTGTGATTTTCTCTTTTGAACATATATAGCTTGAAAATGTTCCATGTTTTGGCTAGAAAAATCAAGCTGTCAGGTGAGAGGTCCATATTTCATCATGATTGTCTGCAGAACACACTTGGCACTGAGATACACATATTTGTTTTTACTGACCTGGCCATACACAAATGGTAGTGCATGGTAAATTTGCAAAGACAGTCCTGTTCTCAGGCCATTGCGTTATCTGCAAAAAATCTGTTTTCAGCAGCAGATTATCCATAAATTTGACCCCTTGGCTCTCTTTTTTTTTTCCTTTTAAACTAGGTCAAGTGGGTGTCCCTATAGCACCATCAGTATATTCAATAAAAATCAAGTATATCTTGTGTTTGAAACATACATTATAAATAGATGTATAGATGGAGCAGATATTGAGAAAAGAAATGGTAAAGATTATGAATATTAAGATTTATATTAATCTATAAGCCTATTAAAGTACAGTAAAACCTGTCCTTCAGACCACCTTTTTAAAGATATCACCTCCCTGATGGGACCACTAAATTTCGGGCCAAATTATTTTCCCATAAAGAACAATGAAAAGAAAATGATTATATTAAGACTACTTCTACTATGGTTTCTTTTCATTGTTCCGCCAAAAATGATTCCAAACAGTAAAATAACATTGATTTTGACCTTGTTAATGAACCTGAAGAACTTCATGGAATACTCAAACACCGATTTCCATTTTTAACAGGAAAAAAAAAAAGTGGACCCCTCTGCCTCACATTTCAAAAACACCAGCAGCAGGTAGGGATAATTTCATTGGTATTCGGCAGATGTAGCTTATCTTGATATCGCTAATGTTCCGTAAGGTTTGTCATGTGGATTTTTCTTTGTGCCAAAAGCTGGAGATGATTGTGTGATTTGTAAAATATTGAAGAAGCCTTCAAACCGAGAGGCTTATTGTATTTCTTTTTGGTTACAAAGATTCTCACATACAATATTACTGAAATGATTTTTCAGTTTTCCAAAATGCCACTCTCTCCAAGGGAACAACTTTCTCTCCTTTGGCCTTGCAAGGGCTCCCTGTGGCTTTGACTGGCTTTTCTTCCAAACAAAACTGCCATGTGATCCATACTCCCCTGCACCCCCTCTAGGTGGGCCCTGGTTCTCTTAATCTGGTTCTTATTCAGCTCATTCATGCCAGTCAGAAACACCAGAGGCCCTACCTACCCTTAAGTTTGCATTTCTCTGAACAGTTAAGTTTCTAAGTCTCTAGAATTGCTTCCTTTGCAGTCTCCCAAGAATACGACATGCTGGTGTTTTCAGATCTCTTCTAATGCAGTCTGTTTAACAGTGGAACCCAATTGTCCATTGTGTTACAGAGATGTCCATTTGATGTCTGTCGTCGGCTGAAATTGAATTTTCCCCCCAGTGAATACAAGGAAGGATAAGTTATGTGTAGATATCCTGTAAGTTACTCATATTGCACAAGGAACACAGCTCAAAATTCACCAATAAAAGTTAACAGGGGAAACAATTGCTAGCTACTCAAACCCTTTGAGGAACTGTCACTAGACTCCCTACTCTTCCAAACTCTGTCCTCTGAGTTGCTGTGCCCACCTTTGAGCCACTGCTGCTCCCAACATGGCAGTGTGGATCTGAACTTAGTTGCTAGTCATCACCATCCAGGCTTGCCCCTGTTCTTCTTCTTCTTTTTTTTTTTTTAATATTTATTTTTTAGCTGTAGTTGGACACAATATTTTTCTTTCTTTATTTATTTAATTATTTTCATGTGGTGCTAAGGATCGAATCCAGGGCCTCGTCCATGCTAGGCAAGCACTCTACCACTGAGCCACAACCCAGCCCCTGCATCTGTTCTTTAATTGAAGGTCACTGGACTGTTTTACCCACTTGCAATCACAGTCTTTGGGTACTAAATGGGGACTTGGAGTCCACTGGTCCAGCCCAGCTCTCTATTTTTAGAGATGGGTTACTGAGGTCTTAAGGATGCCCCAAGTAGAGTCAATACATATAGCCATGAACCTTATGAGTAAAAATCATATGTATTTATTCCTGTCCCTAAAAAGAAGCCCATGAAATAAAAAAGAAGTGTATTTTAGCTGGTCGCTTAGGGTAATAAGCAGCAGTTGTATGGTTTGAGCTCAAAAATAAACTATAAATATTTACAACTTAGTCCTTCAAAAACTGGAGTGTCATACAATAAAGTGCCTCTTCGCAAGCAGGATTTCCCCCCCCTGGTTTGAGAAGAGGGAGACAGCAAGACACAGTGGACAGTGACTGAGACATGACCTCTAGCAATCTGAGTTTGAATTCCAGCTCCACTGTTTGTTAGCTGTATAACCTTGGACAAGTCACTTACCCTCTCTGCGAATCAGTTTCTTTATCTGCAAAATGGGAATAATAATACCATTGGCCTGTTGGGGCCATTTAAAGAGCAATGAAGATAACGTTTGTCAACGCACTACGTAAGACAACAATAAATCATTTGCATAAAAATAAATTTCAAAGCTATGGACATACATATGAAGAAAAGAAAAGGCAGGTAAAAGGGAAACACACACACACACACACACACACACACACACACACAGGGAGCCCTGCATCTTTTGAGCAAGCTAACTAGGTAACAAAGCTTGTAATGGCACACAGACACCTGGGTGTGGAGCCCTTCCTCAGAGTTCTCCCCCAGCCCCTAAAGGACTGAGGACTGAGAGTGGCTTTCTCTGTCCCCCTCAGTGGCACTCCAGCTTTCTTTGAGGGACACATGACTATGGAAGGGGGAGTAAGAATAGCCTGCATTCTAAGAAGAATATGATGACCTGATTTCTGTGTCGTCAAAGACAGTCTCCTTGTCACCTCCAGACCTGCTCGGTGTGCCAGGCCTCCTCTCCTCTGAGATTCCCATCTCTCCTCCCTGTGGTTCCTTTTTCTGGAGGTTCACCGACCACACTTCTGCTTCAGCTTCTTGCATTAAAGCCAGGGAGAAAAAGAGGAGAAAAAGGCGATAATTTTGTCCCACTTTTGTTGTTTCTATGGGGACAGGGTGGCTTATTTTGCATACTCATTACTGAGGCAGGCCACGAACATTCCTTCCCCGGTATTGTAACCTACCTTTCTCAGATCAGACACTTTTTTTATTCACTCAACAAACATCTTTTGAGAGGTTATGTGCTAAGCTCTATGCTATGTGTTAAAGAAGTGAGCAACGAAGGACTCTCCTGAAGGGAAACACATTATGCATCTCTGGAGACAGCTTCTTGTTTGCTTTTGCATTTTTCAAACACTAAAGTCAACCAAAGAGACTTCCCTCTCCAGAGCAGACGACTGACACCGGGCTGGGCACACCCACTTTGGGCTCAAGAAATACTTGAGAAATCAGGGTCTTAAACTCCTGACTAGACAGGACCACCGCATCTAACCCTTTTATGGAACCAAGGAGGAAATTGGGTTTAGAGAGGAAGTGGCTTGTCTGAAGCCACCCACAGTTGCCTGTCAACCGTTTTGATGGTTTAGAAATTGGTCAGGGTAAATGGATATCCTCAAAGATAACTAGACATCCTTTCCAGGTTGGAAATTCGAGGCAGACCAGAGAGAGTGGTGGTGACCTGACCAATGAGCCCTCTGAAGCAATGTCAGCTGCCCGCGGTGCATGCCATTGCTGGTGTTTGCCTACGCCATCACCATCAGCATCAAACTCACTCACCGCTTTGTTAAGTGCTTTGGGATTTCTCAAGTATAAAAGGTGCTATATAAAATCAATCACAGGAAACTCTGCTACTGGCAGCTCAGAACAGCTACAGTAAGCGGTGTCCACTCAATCAATAGTCCCTCACTGAGAAGGGGAAAGAATACCATTAAAAAGATGTGCTCTTAGAAAAACTTCCCTCAAGTGTGTGTGTGTGTGGGGGGAATCCTACCTTACAAAGGGTATACAGAAAGCTCACGATATATCATTCCTCTATGACCAATATTAAACAGGATGGAAAGAGAAATTTGCTACACAAACTTTTGCTTTTATTTTAACCATGCAAGAACTCAAATGAATGTACAAAGAGTTTGATACACATTTTCTTGCAAGCCCCCTATAGGATATGTCTCTTGGATTTTAAAATTCAGTTATACAATGAAAATGAAATGAGCTTTATGACACTGTGTTGAAAAACAGTGATTTCTACAAATTGGTTGCCAAAGAATAATATATGTGTTTTGGATACAGGCTAACTTGTCTGTCTTTAATTATGTTTAAATATAAGGGAAATATGTAGATGCATGCCATTTTATAATATTAATGAACAGGGCTCCTTGCAGAATCCTAAGGGAATATAGACTTGAGTTTTTTTGGTTTTAATTTTGTTTCCAAATTGAAAATTCAAAAATAAACAAAATGCAAAAAAATACTGAATTCCTGATATTTCTTAAAGGCACAACATAGGAATTTTGATAGGTGAGCAAAATAGAAGAGGATATTTCCTAGTATTTTAAAAATCTACATTTTTAAGAGATTTTTTTAAAAGATGGATGCAATATCTTTATTTATTTTTATGTGGTACTGAGGATGGAACCCAGTGCCTCACATGTGTGAGGCAAACTCTCTACTGCTGAGCTATAACCCCAGCCCCCCCAAAGGATTTTAAATCCACAAATTATTTTCGTTAGTTACAGAAAAGTAATGCTGTTCTGTAAGGTAGAGAAAAACTTAAAAACAGACAACACTTAAATACAACAACTAAAGTTCTCCAAGAGCATGTGTAGTCTTAGAAGAAAGTCTTCTGAAGAGTTTGCCTAATGAAGTACCCCTGTGGTCTTAAGGAGTATTTTAAATCAGTTACCAGTGTCTCTTCAAGTCTTTTTACAAACTGTAATATTAAAGTTCAAAATTGCTAAAGCGTGAGTGATTACAAACCTCACATTTGTTTTTAAAAATGTGTAGATCCTTTCTTTGGTCCAACCATTTTTAACTCTAGAACACATCAGGATCATCTGGCAGTGTTTTGGATGCTGACTTTAATGGCTACTGGGCCACACTCTCTGAAATTACGTGATGAGTTCCTTGGTTGAATGAAGATTAGTTAAGAAACTACAATTTGTGCCTGTTGGACAGTGACTTGCTCAAGATCACCCCACCAGGTGGTCCCATTGCTCTAACCATAACTCAGGCCTCCTACCTGTCCCACTTGAGTGGCCTTTTCTCTTTGGCACCTAGCCCTTCTCTCCAAAATGAATTTGGTTACTCTCTGTCAAAATACTTCCCAAAGTGTTCACCGGGACAAATGATGCTCCCATCATGAAGATAAGTCCACACTAGCTTCTCCCTCTTACTCACTTTTGTAGAGTTCTAGACAATCATTTAAGCCTATCGAATTAGAATCAAGTTTAATCCACTTACTGTATGAAACTTTCCATACAGCACAAGTTATTTTGATAATGACTGGTTTTGAATTTCTCCTAAGAACTCAGGGTGGTGTGGGGTGGAGAGGTGAATGGATCTGATCAGTGTAACTCAGACTCCAGGCCTACAGCTCCACTGGAGTCCCAGTTTAGATTTAGCAGTTTCCTGGAGTACTATACTTCTCAGAGCTACTCTCAGAGTCAAACCATAGTGCCAGAAATTTCAGGTTAGATGTAGGTTTAAACAGTCACACCCAAAATTCACAGAGTACTAATTGTTTTCTTAGATGATGTAATTTGATTTCAGTTCACTCAACTTCTCTTAAAAGCTAGCTATACCACCAACAGGGCAGATGCTTAATAATTCCAAATAGTGAGGTTTATACCCCAAAGGCAATCACAGTAACTCAGAGTGATTCATATATAAATCTGTAACTTTCCAGCAAAATTATTTTAAAATCTATCAAACAGCATCTTTCTTCTACAGGCTAAATGATTCCTGAAAGCCAGGGAGAGCCATAGAGAAGTAAAACAATCAAATTCCATTCTATCTGGAAGTTCTGTCCCATTTTCTCATTATTAAGCAGTGATTAAGTTAACTTCGTTGCGTCTTAGTTTCCTCCTTGTAAAGTCTGAAGGAGAAAGTAAAAAGCCAAAATATAAAGGAGTTAAGAGTAGGACATAAGGGCTGGGGATATAGCTCAGTGGGTAGAGTACTTGCCTCACATGGTCCTTGGTTCAATCCCCAACACCACCAAAATAAATAAGTAAATAAATGCATAAATAATAATAGAATCCAGAAACTAGAAGAGGAATAATATTAGCCCAACCTCAAGTAACTGAGGCCAGCAACACTTTCAAATGTAGATAACTTCTTTAAAATTTAAGTTCTGTTTTATAATTGCTGGATAAAGAATGAAGGAGGCATGGCACTCATTTAAAATTATTTCTTAAACCAAATAGTTTTGTATGCCGAATTTATTTATTTTTCCTTCCTTCCTCTCTTCCTTTCTTCCTTCCTTTTTTTCTTATTTTTTGATCATGCTGGGGATTGAACACAGCTCATATGCTAGGTAAGTGCTCTACCACTGAGTTACACCCCCAACTCCTGTGCCAGAAAAAATTTAATGCTTATAAATGCCTGCATAATTACTGTTGACAAGGTAGAGCAAAAACATTTGATATTTTTCTCATATATTTTCCATGTTTATGACTTGATTGGGACAACAATGTATATGAAGAATAATTGGAAGATTTAATTGTTTGGTTGTGTGTGTGTGTGTGTGTGTGTGTGTGTGTGTTTATGTTGAATAAGACTTCTAAATTTTCTGGGCCTCAGTTTCTCCATATGGAAATGGGGCTTAAGAAGTTTTGGCTGTTTCTACATTTCCTCCCAGTTCTAGGACTGACCAAGTACAATAATCAGGTCCAACAAAATATTTCCTGCATGAATTCCGATCCTTACCATAACCATACATATTATTAGTTTTTCAGAAAGCTTAAACTCTACTTGTGACATTTTGGGTAAGTATTGTTGTTCTAATGTGGAGCATTAAATTAAATTTTATGTTTTTGTCAGCAGCTGAGATGACATGAGACTTTTACAACTGGAATGCATCTTTCTTCTACAGGCTAAATGATTCCTGAAAGCCAGGGAGAGCCATAGAGAAGTAAAACAATCAAATTCCATTCTATCTGGAAGTTCTGTCCCATGTCACTAGTAAAATGTTTTGGGGATTCCCCCCTTGCCCATTTGGTTCCATGAAGAACACATTTTGCCATTCCTTTGCCCATATTGAGGCAATGTATGGGCTTTCTGTATCCATCTACTGAAATTTCCAACGTGGAAATTTATTTCATTCTATTAGCCAAATATGCAGATAGTTAGGACACCATTTTCTGAAAATACACTAAATGAAGTAGCACAGAACCCTAGATATGACCGCAAAAAAGGCAATTTTGGACAATTCAAGGAGATCTACAGCCAGATCACAACTTTTTCATAGCTTCACTATAAAACTCCCAGCCTCTAACAGGGAATTTCTCATGATGCAAGAGAAATAAGTGGGATCTGTACCAAAGTACATTATATTGTGACACAAAAAACATAAATCATGTGTGTATGGAAATCATAAGCCCTAAGCTTTAGAGAGAGTTGTGCAATTGACAATCAAATGGAGCTTAAAGGAAATTACGAGGTTTTCAACTAAAGTCTTGAAATAAAGAAAGTAATATTTTACGGCAAAAAATTGCAAATGTCAAGTTTAAATCATAAGACTTTGCACCATTGAGCTACTAGCTAGTTCTATAGCTTCTTTAGTCCTTAACACAGGGAAAGACCAACTTTCATGCTCAATAAAACTTAAGAACTTTAGAAATACATTTAGGAACATAATTCATATATTTGTGACTTTTTCCCTCCCTAAATGGCTAATTGTAGAAGAAAAATGAGTGAGCATAAGAACTTCTTGGAAGGTAACCTATTCCTCCATTTGCTGTAGACTCTTAGGAGTTCTTGTGTTTTTTTAAAATGGGGCTGCCACCAATTTGATCATTTAAAGAAAAGTGGGGGTGGTCTGGGGGAATATGGAAGGCTGTCCTCACTCTCCTCTTCATATGTCAGCCGCATGTAACTCTGCTTCAGAAATCCCAGGGCAAACTGACCTACCAGGCAGCCAACCAACCAACAACCCCCATGAAACGCTGGAACCCAGCTGCCCAATTCGGTTGCTCCTGTCCAAAGCCAGACAGGTGGCAACCCAGATTGAATCTGTTGTTGTGGGAATGATTTGATTCACAAACAGGGTTATTAAATTTTATATGGAGACAGGCGAAAGTCACAAGATCCTGGAGAGAAAGACCTGATTCACATAAATTTATCTTAATAGCTGTGAATTCGGGAGCATAAAGCAGAAAAAAAATTAATGGAAAGGCATTTCACCTCCTCCGTCTGCCTGCTCCCCTTCCACTCGCCGGCACATAATATGCCCACACACACGCATAGATCAACAACTGCCACGACTCCATCCAGCCCTTTGCAGGAGGAGCCCGACACATTGATCCGAGCTCGTTTTGACATATAAACTCCAATTTGGCCCCAAGTCACTACGAGTGGACATTGCCACCAACGGCTCTGACACTAGGTTATTTGTTGTTGCTGTTCCCTGTCCCTGTTTGCACATTAATCCAGTGACAATTAGGTGTCAGCGAGCGTTGTTTCTGCTTAGCTGATAGCCTTGGGCTCTGCGCTTGAAGCCCTAATCAGGAGTGTAAACTCTGCTATATTTCAATTTGGAGAAGCGCTCTTCCGCTAAGAGGCCCCTGGCACTGCGATAAATAAAACGCCTATTTACTCTATTGCCACACTTAGACATCTAATGCACTTACTACCAGCCCCCTAATCATAGCCTACAGTTAAAACCGCCTATAAATCACTCCGTTCTCATCCTGCACATTAGCGAAGCCATTTTCCCCAAACCCCACAATGAGCACTGTTTCCTTTTCTTGTTAGTCAAAAGCTAGATGATTTTTATTAGGTTAAAAACGAGTTCACAGATGGTAAATCGCGTGGAGAGAAATGAGCTGGGGAGTTACACCGAGTCAGCGCGGGACCGGGCGCCGGGCCGGGCCGTGGGTGGGAGGCAGATCCCGAACCCGGGCGGTGGGATCCTAAGCGCAGTGGGATCGGAGCCCGGGTGCCACCTGCACGCCCACTGGGCGTCTGGGCGCTGCGGCCTCAACCCCACGTGCCCAGCCTAGACTGCGGCCTAGCCTGGGGACCTGGCACCCGGGCAAGGTGGGCTCGGCTGGACCTGGTTCTCCAGAACTGCCCGCACCCCCTAACCATGTAAAACCCGCCTCGTCCTCCGCGATCAAATCTGGAGGTGCAGGTTTCTCACTGACACCCGCTCGGGAGGCGAGAGCCCCCGCGCGGCCCGGTGCGATGCGGGTCCCCCGGGACCGCGCGCAACAAAAGCCGGTCCCGCAGCCCCTACTCCTCGCCTTCCTTTTCAATTCTCCCCCGATCTCAGGTGGAATTAGGAGGATTAAAGCGGCGAGTAAATGAGGCGAGTGTGCAAAATGACTCCTTTCTGAACCAAACGGCATGCTCCGTGCTGGGGAAATGAGATGCACATTTAAATCTCATCCATCCACCGCCTGCGGCCACCGCCATGTACCTGCCTACTTAGCCCAAGGGTTAATTAATTGAGGCTTCAATGCACTATTGCAAGAGCATTATTGCATTTGATACTCTACATCTGTGATTTAAAACTCTTTCAGTCCCTTGTCAGCAAGGGAGGGTTTTTAACTAGGAAATTAGCATTCAGATAAGGGAACGCTCTATTTGCTTCTGAAAGGAAGGAAATATTAAGGATGCTGGTGCACAAACCGGGCTGTCATATCCTGTCCCATCCTGGAGGGAGCGCGAGGGCCCCGGCTCCCCCGGGAGCGGTGGCGACAGGGGCTAGGCCTGGTGCAACGGATCCCCGCGCAAGGGGCGGGCAGGATGGAGACCGGCGACCAGCGGGACCCCACTCCTTGCAGTTTCCAACCTGCTGGGGTGTGTTTGCCTCTGCAAAGTCCGGTAATATATTTTCTCCCCACTTCTTAGGAGCTGATTCTTCTTAAAATGCATTGCCACGTTACCTCAAACGTTGGCTTTCTGACTTCCCCGCGGGGTTCAGACCGAGTAGGAAGTAACCCAGTTTCTTAAGGAGGGATGAGAGGTAAACATCCCAACAGAATTCTAATGACACTGCAACAAAATCAGGGAAAACACTGCTGCTCGTGATTGTGATCCTTCTTTCACTATTGAATTCAAGTGCTAAAACACTAACAAATACAAACAAGATCATCAACAATAGTGGTTGGCAAATGCATGTTCTAGATCAAAAACCATGTAATGCTGCAAACTAATAATGCGATAATGTCATTTATAGACATAATTTTCTTGCATAATGGATACAAGTTCTAGACTCCCAGGTTAAAAAAAAAACTTAAAAAAGAAAAGAAACAACAACAATACCTTTAATGCTTGATCACCACAAAGTGAACAGTGAATGTTTTCTTTCATGAACTCCTTCGTGGCAGATGGAATTTGGAAAGCTCAGGAATCATTCAATATGAAAATGCTTTGCCAAGTGAAAGGAGTTAGGATCTCTTCCCTTTTGAAGCTACAGAACCACAGGACTCTTATCTAATTAAATGAAATAGTAGCACCTACAATGAGATTCCATCCAAGTCCACAAAGTAAACTTTGTAATTTCTGTTCCCAAGCATAAGATTGGGAACTGGCTTTGATGGAGTATGTGTGTATGTGCATATGTGTATGTGTATATGCACGATACCAATTCTGTATTTCCCTCTAATAACAATCCATTTCTTCCTTTAGGTACTTCTTATGAATGATCAATTACTAATAACTTTTCCCTTGAAGATACTTATCCTACCTACCTTGCTCAATTCTACTTTCTACATTTTCTCTGTAGCATAAACAACATAAGCGGGAGGGAAATGGCAGAAAAAGCTGGTGAACAATAACAAAAATAATAGCTGGACTATGTATTCACCTTATGATTCTTGGCTTTTCCCATTTAAACCTTGAGCCCAAGTGCCAATTTATAAGTTGCTTTGGTCCATCTTGTTTCTTAGGGCCAAGTAGTCTAACCTTGTTATGTATATAGCATTTCAAGTGTTTTACAATATATCCAGTCCATAAAACATTGTCTCATTGGTGGCGGTCACTTTTCTGCTACCACATGCAGAGAGACCAGATATTTTCCATTATTTTAAACCTGTTTGATATAATCTTGTAGAAGTAGAAAAATTAGAACTTGCTTTTCTGTCTACTTTACACCGTATTTTTCCTACATTGCTCACACTGGTTCATTATAGGAAGGCTTTTTCCTGGGACTCCTGGGTGCCTGCATCAGGGTCTTCAAAATAAAAGAGCACCGCAGGAAGAGCGCACAGCGTTTTAGAAGAGAAGAAACACACGCGTAACTCAATAAGCTCTGAAAATTGATAAAATGAAATGGTGAGATTCTGAATCCATGTACTTGGCAGCTATGCTTTGGGAACATTCAGTGGCATCAATCTCCTGAGATTATTCTGCAACAGAAGGAGAGATCTGCCCATTTGGAGTGGCTCAGAAAACCTATGGATGCCACTTGGTATCTGGAAAGAAACACGGAGCTATGTACCGAATGGTTTGATTACAATAGGCATAATTCGAGCATCTTTCTTTAGGGTGGAGCCAGCAAACAACACCAAGAAACAAACTCTGTTCAAAATAATATAATGAAACAGAAGATGAAAGTGACATTCATGCTAGGAAATGGTACCCAGCAAAAGTTTTCCACCATGAGGAGGACTCTGAATATAAGCTGAATAAAGTAATATTAGCTATAAGGATTTCTATAATTTTCTTCTACCTCCCCACACCCAAGTCCTCTTTAGATCCAGCTGGAACTTCTCTTGCTGATTCAGAGTCCAATGACACTATCAGTTTTCCATTTTGCAGAGTCAGAGGAAAAAAGGAATGTGTTGCTCTGCCCTCATCACTTGGACATTCTTGGCAGAAACAAGGGTAGGGTCTCGTATCTCTTGCTGTCCCTTCACCACCCAATATCCAAAATAGACCCTGCCCAAATAACTTGCTGCGTCAACTGATGAAATCCCATTATGTTCCCAGGGACTGTTCCTAATCCCTGGAATGCAGTCTTATTGTGCTCAAAAATAATAATAATAAAAATAAAAGCTAAAAACTGGACCATAACCTTGGATTGAAAAGTAAAAGTTATGGTGCTGGGGCTGGGGCTCAGTGGTAGAACACTCGTCTCGCATATGTGAGGCACCACATAAATAAAATAAAAAGGTATTGGGTCCACCTACAACTAAAAAAAAAATGTTTTAAAAAAAAGAAACTTAGAGGTTAAGTCCTTACTAATTCTTCTAGTGAGATTTGACCTGTGTAGCTCCTGAGGGGCAGCAAAAGTGGCTAGGCGGCCACTTGGAGCTTCTAATCTTAGGTGGACATCTTCAGTGGAACCAGAGCAATAGATTTCCTCCTGTGAAATCTGTTTAGCAATGTGATGAAAAAATAATGTATTTCAGAAAATTAGTCTATATTTCTTTACAAAGAAATACATGGGTTTTTGTTGTTGTTTGTAGTCTTTGTTTTGCCTTTTGTTCTTTGATGGAATTTAATTCTCATGAAGGAGCCAAAAGATTTGCTTGAATAACTAAAAGTATCCTAGCACCTCACCAATCAAAGGGCCAGCTCTAAAGTGGCCTGTCACTATTGAAGGAACAATGAGTCTGCCTTCTAGAGAATCTGTTCTCTGAACTTTTTTAAAATATGGGGTTCTTGGCTGTCTCTTGACCTGGAATATGCCAGATAAGATCACAACTCTTCTGCTTGTTTCTGCTTGTTGAATTTCCCCAGTTCAGAACCTCACTGTGGTTCTCCCTCCACAGGAAAAATAATCTTGTTATCTTTTTCCTGGGTAGATATATGAGACAGATCAACTACCAGGAAGCAGTTCCTAGAAGACCTTCTAATAAAAACCAGAGGAGAAGAAATCCAAGAGCCACTTAAAATCCCCTCTGGATTTCAATGGGACAGAAATATGAATAATAAACAAAAGATTAGTAGATAAGCAAGAATATGCACTTTTCCTGGTAGCAAAGTAGGTTAATCAATGGAAAGATGTGTGCATAGTTTAAGTTAAGGTGTTTTTGTTTTTGTTTTTTTTCAGGGATGGGGGAAGGCAGACTATTGCTTTAAAAACAAAACAGGAGGCTGGGAGTATAGCTCAATGGTAGAGTGCTTGTCTGGTAATGCATAAAGGCCTGGTTTTGATTCCCAGCACTGCCTTTAAAAAAAAAAAAAAAAAAAAAAAAAAAACACTGATCAGATCAAAGATCAAATTGAAAAGTGCCAGATCCTCCACAGAATAGAACAAAAGCAGCCCTTTAATTAATAGTTTTCTTTCTCTTAGTAAAAGAAAAACAAGGTCCCAGGACGGTAGCTCCTGCAGAGGCGCTGTGCTAAGCAGCACATGGCAAAAACAGCAGCCATCTTTGGGCACTGAGGATCTCAGGGTTTCTTATCGTCAAGACAATCTGGAAGGAGATGATTTCATTAGCCACACCCCCAAAGTTGGCCCTGTTAGCAAGTGTAATAGGACTTTTTTCGGTTTCATAAAATATCTTGATAACTGGAAAGTGCCAGTTAATGGTTACCTGTTCCAACTATGAATTTCACAAAGATTAATATACCCCTTTAGGTTTCTTAAGATTCTATCAGGAGGCCTCCTTTAGTCTTGGGTGTTTTACAATCTCTGTGGGCACGAAGCTCAACTGAAACTACCGTTCAACAGCCTAACTGTCATCTTCATCTTCTTCTGGCATAAAAATACATATTTTTTCCCATAATAAAGATTTTTTATAATAGCAATAAAGTAACTCCAGAGAACATGGTTGTCTTGAGATAGCTTAACTGTGTCTGGTATCTCATAACGCCCTGGGGATACAGCAGGCCCATAATCCTCCCTTTTGCTGCCATGTCTTTGCTTAATTAAGGAATAAAGCCAAAAGGTCAATGCTGGAGAAAAATGTAAATCTTCAAAACTTTTCATTCTTGACCCAAACTCTGTGTCATAAAAATCTCAGTTAGCTCTGAAACAAGCAGTACACCTATCCACTCAGCAAGGAGACACCAGATTACACATTACATCTGTAAAATATGCTTTTGACACTATGAAAATAAATTCCTGACCTCTGGACTTGGAATTATGATTCTGCCTTTTTAGCAAGAGACCTTCACAAACCATCGGCTAATCCCCAGTGAATGGGAAGCTCTAATAGTAGAAGCCAGCTCCTTCATCAAACACCATTTGCCACTGTATTTCAGAGCATCAGTGTGTTGACTCTCATACAGCTAGAAGGTGAGAAAGCGAGGTTTGTATGTGTTGTAGAGAGGAAAAATGAACATGTATATTCGTCTCTACAGCTTATTCGTTATTACATTGCTTCTGTGAATGCAAAATACGATTTCAGCTCCAATCGTTTTATTAGATCACTGATTACTGTCCGTCCTAATGAGCGAGGTGGTTTGGACCCTGGTTTAGTTTACTGGAGCTGCAATCATTTGCAGTGCAAGTTTACAGACTATAACACAGACACCACACTCACAATGGGTATTTCTGACCACGGATACTCATTTTAAACAGGAGACATTTAGCCCCCAGACAGATTTGTTGGAGCTGGTACAATGCAATAATAAATATCACTTGTCTTCAAGAAATAGAACCTTCTTATCACATTCATGGCTGTGCTAATTGGTGAAAAAGTGTTATTCCATTATGGAACTAATTATATGTCATCTGCTTCTCTCTCAGATGAATAAATGGACAGACAGATGCTATGTTGATCAATTAATGTTGTGATAGATCAATCAATTGATCTGGACCTAGATAATATGTATTTATGGAAGTCTAAGAATGATTCATTTATTTTTCGAGCAAATAAGAGAATCCAAATGTGACTATTCTATAAATGGGAACAGATGATGAGCCAAGAGTTGCCATTGTAATCTTGCTGTGAAAAAGAAAATTCATCCTTCTTCTTTTGCTTACATATTCAGCAGACATTATGGCTCAATAAAAATGGGATGTTTAAATATTTGATAAACATGGGTAGAGCAACGCATTGCTAAAACTGCTAGAGTAGCCTGGCAGATTCTCATGGAAACATAAATTTGCCTGCATACAAATGGAACTGTTTTGTAATTCTGGCCTTAAAATTCCTCTCTCTTCCCTCTCCCTCACTTTTTTTCTTCAATTGTTTTTTGATAGGGCTTGGGTTTTAACTGGATGAGATTTTGAACTGTGTAAACTATCAGCTTCATCAACCATGTTAAATGGATCTCACACCAGTGCCTAGACATTGCAGGCTTCTCTCAGCTATCGTGCAATAGAAGCATAGAAGCAACCAGAGTGTTCTCAGGCTCTTCACTTCACATAATTGATACACATCTTATATTAATCAGAAATTCAAATGCAGTGAACTCATTATTAATATGGAAGTCTCCTCAGGTTGCCTACCCGTCTTCTGCAGTGATGGCTGACCCTGCCACACCCCAAGGGGCAAGCTGGTCTTGGCACTGGTTTATGAGAGCCCCCTCTTCTCAACATGGAGTTTCAGCTGAGCAGAGCAAAGTGGCATCTGGTGGACAGAGGGATGCCAGAGAGGGAGGTGCATAGCTGTTCACTGGGTTGCCAAATGCCAGCATTTTATCTGGATGGGCTTGGAATTCAAGGACAGAATACAGAAGCAAAAAATCAAAAGGCATAATTTCCATGAATTTCTATGTTTACATTTCGACAAGTGTTTCAACTTGCCTCCCCTTCATGGTGCTGAAAGCCTGTCTGCTATTAGTGATTATAAAACGTATAAACAGTCAACGAACTCATGGGATTTATAAAGTAAAATGAGTGACATTGGCCAAGGTAGGCTCCCATACCAGTGGCTTTTCAAGACATTAGGTTAAGGGTAGAACTCTTACAAGGATTGCAGAATGTGGGATTCACTAAGCAAACACAGAAGCCACTGGAGAGATTTGTGTATGGAATTGTTAAATAGATAAATGTACTTGCTGAGTATCTGCTAGAGGCTACTCATGAAATAAAATGTTCTACCTAAGAAAATAAGCAACAATTGTACCAGATTGTGATTACGGACACAGAAAATGCTCAGTTTAGACCAGGATGTCTCAAAGTTTGGGGTACTCAGGACATCAGCATTAAGCCAAATGCAACTGCCTAGGGCCCACCACTCTGACAGGAGGGAGGAATTAAGGGTGATATGGAACAGAGGGTGAGTGGGGTTGGCTGGGGTAAGGGGAGTCACACCATTTTAAAAAGCATCTCAGATGATTTTTATACCAATGTCTAATGGTGATCTAAGGCATCAGGTTTGTTACTGCAATCTGTGTTCCAGTTTTCATTTGTTCCCTAGTGTATTAGTTTCTGATAGCTGCTGTAACAAATCACCACACATTTAGTGGCTTCACACAAGATGAATTTATTCTTGTACAGTTCTAGAGGTCTGAAACCTGAAAGCAGCTTCATTAGACTATAGTTGAAGCATCAGCAGGATCAGCCTCTAAAAGAGACATCCTACCCCTTGCCTCTTCCACTTTTATAGTTGCATTCTTTGCCTTCCTCCATCTTCAAGCAGTAACACAGTGTCTTCTCCCTTTGACTCTGTTTCTCTCTACTTCTGTCATATGACCTTAGTATCTTCTGTGTTGAATCTTTCCCTGCCTTCCTCTTATAAAGACACTTGTGATTGCATTATCCACTAGGATAATCCAAGATAATCTCCCCATCTCAAGATCCTTAACTTAATCACATCTGCAAAAACTCATTTACCAGATAAGGTAACTTTCATCGGTTCCAGAGATGAATGCATAGATATTTCAGGGGCCATTATTCATCCTACCAAAACCAACCTTGCCAATTCCTTTCTTCAAATCATGTTTATTGAGATATAATTCACACACAATAAAATTCACTCTGTTACAGTGTATAGTTTGATGAGTTTTGATGAAAGGACAAAATTGTGCGACTATTAGCATGATCAACACATAAAATATTTCCATTACCTCAAAAAGTTTCTTTCTGCATCTTTGTAGTGATCTATGTCCTGTTCTTATAATTTTGTCTTTTCTGGAATGTCACATAGGTGGTATTATACAGTATGGAATTTGATCTGGCTACTTTCCTTCAGCAACATTTTCTTGGAATTTATCTATGTTGCTGTGTATTAATTCTTTTTATCAATAAATGGTATTCCATTATATGGAAATACCTCAATTTGTATATCCATTCACCAGCTAATGACTTTTGGTTCATTTCCTGGTAGGGACACTTTTGAACACATTTTTGCATGGAAATGTTTTCATTTATATGGTGTTCATACCTAGGAGTAAAATCAATGCATTGGGAGAAAACTATGTGTTTAGCATCTCAAGAAACTGCTACTTTCCAAAGTAGGTACATGATTTTACATTCTTTCCTCTTTCTTTCTTGGTACTGGGGATTGAATAAAGAGATGTGCTTTACCACTGAGCTATATCCCCAGCCTTTTAAAATTTTTATTTTGAGACAGGGTCTTATGAAATTGCCCAGGCTGGCCTCAACTTTGTAATCCTCCTGCCTTAGCCTCCTGGGATTACAAGCATGCACCATAACTCCAGCTGACTTTACATTCTTACTAAGAGGGGATGAGAAAGGTTTCAGTTTTACATCCTCACCAACATTTGATATGGCCTTTTCCCTTAATTTTAGCAATCTTAGAGGGTGTGTTGGTAAACTATCTTCATAGTTTAATCTGCATTCCCTCAGAAAACCCACTGCTGTTGAACATCTTTTTATGAGCCAATGGTTATTTTTTTTCTTTGAGGCATTTTTTTTCCCATTAGTTTGCCCATTTTCAATTGGTTTGTTGATCTTATTATTAACTATATAAGTTTTTTTATATATTGTAGATACAAGTTCCTTATTAGGTAATTGTATTTTGCAAATATAATCCCTTATTTATTATTTTCCACTTATTAATAATTATCTTTTAAATTTGGGAAATGAGACTTAAAAACAACAACAACAAAAAAAACTACCTTAAGTAGACATGTAACACAAACTTCAGAAAGACAAGTATTTAATAAGTAAAACTAAAGAACATACACAGTCTTTAGACCTCAAGTTTGAAATTAAACTTGAAAATCATCTTGATCCTGGATTTCTGGGCTCCTGTCTTTAATTTCCTGCTGTATGACTAAAAAAACCCCCATTTCTTCAGCAGTGTTTGTTCCTCTCTCAACAGTTGGTTCTGTAGTGACTGTAAAATGCTAATCACGTGCTGAGCGGACAGTCAGTGACATTGGCATATCGCAAAAAAAAAAGCGTTTGACAGGATCGAGATTATACATATCGAAGTTGTTTATTTTTGTTTAAGAAACACACAGACAAGTTAATTTTATTCCATTTAAGACCCAGAAAAGAATCAGTGTTTGCCAAATAGAAAAACACAAAATGGTAAAGGGAAAAAAATAGCATTTTCACGTTTCTAAAATGGGATTAGAAACAAGAGCGGGTGAAAAGTTACACACGTGACTTAAGAGTGTCCCTCTTAAGAGTGTCCCTCTTCAAACTGCCTCAGGCTTCACTTGAAAATCTTGCTTTTTAGTGTTGTTGTTTTTTAGTTGTTGATAGACATTTATTTTATTGATTTATTTTTATGTGGTGTTGATGATTGAACCCAGGACCTCTACCACTGAGCCACAACCCCAGCCCAAAAATCTTGCTTTTGAAAAGTTCCCTGCATGAAGATTCTGTTCTGGGCTAAGAGAAGACTGCAACTTCAGAACACCTGCCTGGCATTTGCCATGACTGGGCACTGTTTGTAAAACACCTTGTGACTTAGGGTGAATACTGAAAAATTGGAATGTACAAATTGCTTCCTGCTAGAAATACACCTTTTTTGAAGAAGATTTTCACAGAGCTGAGCCTTATTTTAACACCCTGAACCTCACCAGACTCTGCTTCCCTAGGGGGAGAAGTGTGGAAGCGATATTGTGAAAACCACACTCCACGTCCCTTGGGTCAGGGCACCCAAGTCAGGATGGGCTTGGGGACATGTCGTCTGGTCCTATGTAGAGAGCAGGGACAACCAGACAAGGCCCTTCCCTCAGGCACTTGCCTCAACATTGCTGCGATGGAGCCCCAGAGAGAAATGTTATCAAACCATCTAATTCTTCCCTCCTGTCAGCTTGACAGGGACTTCGAATGCACAACTGGCCCAGAGCTGATTACCTTCAGGTGCGGTTAGGGCGAGTTAAAAATTCCATTAGCAGTGCACAGGCATTGGGAACGAGGTTCCTCAGGGGTGGGCTTTTTCTAGTTAACAAGGAAGAAATGGCTTCTCATGTCACAGTTATTGCAGGGAGAAGCCTCAGGTTTGTTTACACTCTACAAAGGAGGAGAGCCTCAGCTCCACAGGCCTGAGGTAGAGGTGTACAGCTCAGAGACGGCACTTTCAGAGGGGAGACACACTGCCAGCCACCATTAGGCCAGACCAGAAAGGCAACCTCACCTTCAGGAGAGACCATGCCACTCCCACAAGTCACCTACTGTTTTTCAACCTAATTCATCTTTTCATCTTCCCTCCCCCACCCTATACCCCCCCCCCCAATCGATGCCCCCTCTATTTACAAACCTGCAAGCTTGAGATAAAGGCAAGTGCTGCTGCCCACTCTCGGTCTTGCTTTTAATTTTAGTCTAGAAGGAAATCAATTAGACTGTCAGAGTCCCATCTTCCTTCTTTGAGGCTTTTTGGACTTGAATAGCTCATAGAAGCACTTCCTGTGGCCTCAATATTTCAATAAATGCTTGATTGTAACGATTTTAAAAGGAATCAAAATAAGAGGGGACAAGCAGACAGGCAACTTCAAAACAAAACCAGGCATTTGAAAAGACTCTTTAGGTCGAGCTGTTTTTCCACTCAGGCAACCTCTAGTATGGCTGATATTGTTTTATGGCCAGTGTTGACAGTCTCTGCTTTTCTCCTCATCTGCACCCTTAAGCTGTTCATTAGCTGAGAATAGAACATCTTGGCAGAGCAAAGAACTCACAATACAGCCACAGGGATCCACAGCTCTTCCTCTCCAAGTTATCCTGGGAGCCTTGACCGACCACTCATGAGACACCAGTTTGAATGGAGGAAGAGGCCCTGGAAGCCAGACTCAGAAGTCCACAGGTGAGCATCTTGGAGGTGTATGTGGGGAGAACCAGAGCCCTCTGTAGCCTCTGAGCAAACAGCTTTTGTGGCTTCTGACCACCTCACAGTCACCCTGACATTTAGGGGCCTCCATCGATCTGTCAGCTATTGGCATCATGGTTTATGCACTTAGTTGCAACATTGATCAAGATGTGGTGGAAGCAGTATGAAGTGTGTGATGTGCCAAGGTACAAGGGCAGCCAGCCTCCCATGTCAGGTGACCCTCAGAGAGGCCCAGGAGCACCTTTCACAAAGGCCAAGTGGGGCCCCATCATGGTAGGTCTTTTTTTTTTTTTTTTTTGGTTGTTCAAAACATTACATAGTTCTTGATATATCATATTTCACACTTTGATTCAAGTGGGTTATGAACTCCCATTTTTACCCCGTATACAGATTGCAGAGTGCCCTTCAATAGACGAATGGATTAAAAAAATGTGGCATTTATACACAATGGAGTATTACTCTGCATTAAAAAATGACAAAATTATAGAATTTGGAGGGAAATGGATGGCATTAGAGCAGATTATGCTAAGTGAAGCTAGCCAATCCCTAAAAAACAAATGCCAAATGTCTTCTTTGATATAAGGGGAGTAACTAAGGACAGAGTAGGGAAGAAGAGCATGAGAAGATGACTAACATTAAACATGGTAGGTCTTGACAGCAACCACTTCGAAAAAGCTAGCGTATGTAGCAAACTGCCTACTGGGCTCTTCCTGGATTGGCGCTTGCTTTTGTGTCTTCTTCTCCCACCCAGTTGTGATCTCTAGAGGTCAGGGGGGACTTCCATCACAATAGCTGAATATCTAGGCCAGTGCACTCCTGTCTTGAGAAGGCATTTGGTGCGTTTAGCAAGAAAAAGCCATGTGGCAGAAGAATAGGAGGGGGTGACGCTGAGGTGATAACACCTTTGAGAGAACACGGAGCTACCTGCTGGTATCCTCACAGAGCTCTGTTCCCTTCGACCCCAAAGAACAGGAGACAATGCTTCAGGGAACAGCTGATGCAGAGTGTGGGAGTCAGCCTCCGTGTTGCTAGATGCCTCCAGGTTTATTCTGGATTCTTCAGTTGGCCTCAGGGGCACCGCGCGAGATACTGACAACATGTCTGGGCTTCTTCTGCTGCCATCTGTCCCTTAGGCATGGCAAGGCCTATCTGGGTTGCCATTTTAATCTGTGGCAAGTCAAAGGGTCTCTCCAGTTTTAGAAGGAAATGTGTGTACACAATCATCATTGATATTGTTAAAAGGGCCGACCACTCCATCAACCAGAGGCTCTTCAGGAAACTTCAGGAAAAAGCCCCAACTTGGTCAGGAAGAAGGAGGTCTCCCCTCTGCTGCCACAGCCCTGGTCTTTAACTAATGATGCTACTTTCTGCTATGGTCTTCCATCACTAGGGTCCAAACACCTGCCTAACGAGATGGAAAGTCTGGAGATGGGTTTTTCATTTTTTTTTTCTTAAATATGGGGCTGGAATCAGGGTTACAGGTATGAAAGTTGTCACGCGTTCTGTGGGATAACTTCCTGATGGACACCTTCGCTCCTTCCCATACCTATTTACATTGCCCCCACCTCCACTAATGAATGGTCTACAAATGCTCCTGGCAGCCAATGCAGTCCTTTGCTGCCACAAGCTCTGTGCTATTGCAGTCACAGACAATCAGATTAAATGTCCTATCACCCAGCATTGATCAGATTAGCAACCTTGTGACTATTCATTAATTGCATTTTCTCCCGGAGCCCTGTTCAACTCAATACCAAGTGCATTGTTTGTGGCATAAAAAGTAAATACAAATAGGATGTTTGTTACATTTTAAAATGAACCATCTATTTCAAAATAGGGTATAAGAGAATAGGCAGGTTAATGAAATGCTAATTTTCCTGTAGCAAAATAGTTCCACTGGGAGATTTCCCAAGAGTTATTAAAAGAACTTTTAGGATTCCTGTTTTCTCAGTGCTTCAGGAAACTCCATGCTACCTTGGCCAAGGTGGTGGGAGCCCCCAGGCCTTCTTTCTTGTGTAGTGGAATTTGCAGAGCGCAGGCAAAAACCTCTGAAGTGAAGAAGAAAAGAAATCCCATTGTTTATGAATGGAACTAGAGACATCTCAAGTATTATTGTGCAGAGTTTGAATACAGTTAGAAGAGCACAGACTTACCAAGGGTGTTTATCTGCCTTGGCTGTCCCATGCCCAGGGCCCTGCCATGCTCCCTGGTGGAAGGCAGAGTTGTAGTGAAAGTCAGTGACATCCAGTCAGGGGAAGGGGAACTCTGTAGGAGCAGTCATGCCACCCCCATTCCTTCACAACATCCTTCTGTTCTCCTATCTTTCCATGTGAAGAAACCAAGGTTCGGAGCTTGAAAGAGACTTGATAGTGTCACTCACTGGGTAATAAAACATGTAAACCAACGTGGGTAGACCGTTGGGTCCTACCACAGGAACCCATTCAGTGTCTTGAGGGTCACAACCCTGGGTGCTCCCCACTTGGTTCCATTTGAGGACTCATAGCATTCCAGTAGGAAGAAAGTTAGAAGTTGCTAATTATCCATAAAAATTCCCTGACAGTGAGCTCTATTAACGAGTGCAACAGTCTCTCTGGGGAAATGGTTAAGAATGTCAATGCCTGACACTATTAAAATTATATCAAATAAAGGAGTCAGGAAACTGGGTATGGGGAGACTCATAAATGGGGCTGTCACGTGTGCCCTCCAGCATGGACTATTTATGGAAAGGTTTGCATTTCTCTTATGCCCTTATATAACTTTCCTGACCTTTTCTAATCCACAAATGAAGAATTCCCACTACTTAGATTTTCTTGAACAAAATGGTGTCATAATTTCATGTTTAATGAGTTCCAGGCTCTGTTTTGGGCACTTCATCTCAGTGAATTTTAAGCTCCTTCCTCATCCCATATTGTTCCTGAAAGTGTTGGAGACAGAGTAGTAGGATTTCTTCCATGGATGGTGAGTTGTGCAGATCTCAGCCAGGCTGGCTACCCTTTGCCAATTGTCTGACTTTGAGCAGGAGGCTAACTTCTCTGAGAGGCACTTCTCTCATCTGTGAAATATAGATGGTGACCATCTCTCTCAAATCTGGCTGTTGTGAAAGCAGAAGGAGAAAATGTAATTTAAAAATAATTAGACTAAGACCAAGTATGAAGTTCTCCATCCATGGAAAGTATCATTAGAAAAAAAAAATAGGTATAATCAGTATAAATCTTCTATTTTCCTTCCCAACTTTGCTATTTTCAATATATCTTTATCATTTACTTCTTATAGTTGGTGAATTTCACAGGAGCACAAATCCTCTCCAAAGCAGATTTAATTGGGGCTAAAAAGGCAGGAATCCTATAAAAGCTGAATCCCTGTGGCCATGTAAATGTGAGGGAGTAAATACTTCATTGACAGAAAGATTCCAATGTTTGTTATGCCATGAAAATGTGCTTAATTTATAAATGACAGTGATATCCCAATGGCTGAGTTAAATTCACCCTTTGAGAAATTTTAATTTCAGTGTTACTATTTTTATAACCAGGGAGTCGTCTCAAGATGGATTGTCAGTAGAAAAATAGGGCCCACCTGAGAAACTCATCCTATAGGCAATTTCAGATATATATATATGAATAAATAGAATATATACATATATATGTATACATATATATATTCCATTTTATATAGTTTAACACTGAAACGTATTTGAATAATGCCTAAGAACATGTCTATAAGAACATGTCTATTTAATTTTAACCAATGGGTTATGAGACTCATCAAAAATCAAACACAATAAAAAGGAACAATATTTATGGCATTTTAAAGCCTATCCCATTATTGGTTAGTGCTCCCCTCAATTGTTTAACTGCAATTGGTTCCACTTTCTCAGTATGGATGATTTTTATACATCTGAGTTAAAAAATAATGCTGCTTGCAAGTGAAAAGTTAAAGACCAAGACAAGGCCTATTAGAATAACATTACACTTTTTTATTCCCTGCACTTACTACGTCAATTACTAATTATTTCCCTTTTCCTATGCAACAAAATAGAAGCTATAAAATCTTTGATTTAATGAAAACTTCCTTACCAAATAGGTCCTCCAACTCTGCTGAAGGCTTTAGGTAATTTATCTATCTCAGTAGGCAATGACCTTTCGTGAATCATGAGTCATTCCTCACTCCTAATGAGATGGATCCAGATGCCATCCCACCCTCTGCGTGGGCCCCTCCTCCCTTCCTCCCGCAGAGGGAGGCTGCTCCTGCGCTCTGCCTCCCAACTTCCCTGAGGTGGGCCGTAATTAGTCCCTGCACAGTGAACCTGCTTGGAGGGCATCTCCCTCCTCCTTGCGCTCCCTCGTTAAGGTGACTGAACATTCAATGTTCTTCTCTTAATGGCCCTAAGGAAAAAGGGGTAAGGGGTGGTAGAGGCCAAGAGAAGTTTCATTATTGTCTGAGAAGTAGAAATATTTCCTGGCACTTGGAGAGAAAGGCCTCTCTGCCTACTCTTCCCAAACCACAATTATGGAGGGAAGTAGCCAGGTATTGGGGTGCAGATTGAAGCAGCATGGAGCAGTGTGTACACGGGTAGCCACTCTGCAGGCCTATTGTTTCCTGTTTGACTGAGGAGACTCTAATGTGTGTATTTATTTGGAAGTTGTGTACGTGTATTACTGACTGTATATTATATACATGTATTACTACTTATATTTCTAATTATATAAATGTGTTATTGTGCACAGATATAAATCAGCCTTTACCAATATCTATTAAGTGCATTATAAAAGACATAAAAATAGAACTTTGAGAAGCATAAGATTAAACAAGGAAGATGAAAATAGGTTTTAATATTTTCTCCCTGTTCACTTCTGAAATTTTTGGCAAGTCTTTTTGCTTTCTGGAGTTCCAGAGAGAGAATAATGACCTGCACTTGTTTTGGTCTGCTTTCCCATATTACACTGTGCTGCCTACCCATGTTTGGGGTTGGGGTAGGGATTAGTAATTGAAAGATCAGTTTGTTCCCCATCCCCCTAATCCTAGCCCTGTCATGTATTTTTCATTCTATGCTTTCCATTCTTGAAAATGGACACTCCTGGGGGAGTGAAAATATTTGTAGACAATAGGTCTAGAATTCCTTCCAGAATGTTTGATGATTTTAGGTGGCCACAGTGGAAGGGGCAGGCTAAGGAGGCACTAGCACAGGTCTGATGGTGACTCCACTCTCCCACCTGGGAAAGGCCTGTGAATTCAACACTGCCAAGGGCCCTGGGAAAACCTGTCACCTGTCCTTTCTCAATAAGATGCTCTTTCATTGCTGTCTTCACCAGAGCATTCCACTGGAGGGTGAAATGCAGGAAACTTGCAAATGTAAAAGCGGGTATAGCAGATGGAGGGATGTGGAGCAGTGCCAGGATGAAAATATCTACATCTGATTTTATCACTTCTTGCTGCCTTGACTGCAAAGCATAGGAAATGGTAGAAAACAAATGGCAAATTCAACTGTATAACAAATCCAGACTTTGAAATGCTGTCAACTGTCTTTAAATGAATATGTACATTCATATAACTAATTCAAAGAGGCCTACCTTTAAAGTATTTTGAATTCATGCAGTTGGATGAAATAGACTCGGCACACTAATCTGACATATAAAGTTACATTTTTTCCCCCTTCAGGGGAAAGTGGAGAAAAGAAACCCAATTCCTTTAAGTAGGCTATTTCCCCATAAGACCTATCTAAATTCAAAGATTTCCTTATCCAAATTCAAATAACATCAAGAGAGTCATGGGGAGAGATGTTATGGGTTTTTATTTTTATTTTTTTTATTTTTTTAAGAGAGAGGGGGGGGGAGGGAGGGAGGGAGGGAGGGAGGAGAGAGAATTTTAATATTTATTTTTCAGTTTTTGGCGGACACAACATCATTGTTTGTATGTGGTGCTGAGGATCGAACCTGGGCCGCACGCATGCCAGGCGAGCGCGCTACCGCTTGAGCCACATCCCCAGCCCTGTTATGGGTTTTTAAAAAATAATTTATTCAAAAAAGAATGAGTAGACTTCCTTGATGACCTTGTGCATTTGAGATAAGAAAGCTACCAAGAATGTTAAACACTCAAACCTATATCTTAGGAAAATACTTTTCTTAAAAAAAAAGAAAGAAAAAAAACCTTACCAATACACGGTTTCTTTCTAGGTCAATGATTTTGCTTTATTCACAAGTCTGGGTGAGGCTGGTGAGTGCGACCTGCCAAAGGAAGCCACTGGATTTGACGCATTTCAGTGTCAGCTGGGGGATTTCTGCCTTAAATCTGTCAGGATGGCCCTGTGGACACTTCTGCAAAAACCCATGGGGACAAAATTTATTGTTATATCTCAATAGCTTTTTGTTCACCTCCGAAATAGGGGTCCTGGGTCATGCTAACGATTGTGGAGAGACAAAATGCTTTCTCTATATTTTATTAAACAGATCTCTTAATAATTAATCAAATGTGAAATTTTTTTTCCATCACTGACACTCAAGCTAAAGCATTGTGCTGGTTTTTTTTCCTTCCTCTTTTTTTCCCCCTCAGGCTGTTTCTTTTCCTTTTAAACCACCCTCTGTGGATTCTTTCTGCCACAAAACAAGGGAGTGGGTAAAGTCCAATTTACGACTTGGCTTTTTAAACTATGATCACCCCTCTGGGCTTCTCCTGGAGAAGGGTTGGGGGATTTTGTTGATTGTCAGATACAGACCTGAGAAAATCTGTCACCTCAAATCCATAGAGGGGCCATGATACCATGGATAGGAAGGGCTGTGCAGAGGCCCACTCTGCTGTACCAAGCAAGGTGCCTTGAATGAGAGACGGTATCATTGCAATAGAAAGCCTATGTTTCAAGGAGAAAAGAGCTTAGTAAGATTTACTTTCTTCATTTCCTGCCGGGGTAACATGTATATGTATGTGCACCTATGTACACCTTGCAGAACTGAGCTATTAGTCCTGGGTTCCATTTCTGGGTTCTCAGCAGTGGAGTCTGCACTACTTACAGCCAGCCTGACTGTCTTAGACGATGGGTGGTGTCAGGGCCCAAGTCACTGACAGATTAACACTAGATAAGGGACATTGTTAGGGAAATGCACAGCAAGCAGTTCTTCTGACCTTTTCTCACTAAAAGGTTAGAATGAAATTAGAGGTGGTCTTTCATTGCTGCCTTCATCAAACACCCCATCCGAGTGTTTAAGATATGAACCTTGCAAATATAGAGCTACAGAGAGTGTGGGGGGAATGTGGAACTGGGTTTGTATCACAAGGGGCCTCCGAGGAGTCAGTGTAGGTGGATGCACAGCTGAAGCTACCAAGCTAGGTGATGCAAAAGCCAAGTGGGCAGCAGGAACGGTTTGGAAACGCACGCAAGAGCAATGACTGCTGGCAGCAGCGTCAATATTCTCCCTCTGAGCACTAATTACATTATTAAGCAAACAGACCAACACAGGGTCTGAGGGACGGAAACATGTATTTAGGATCCAGTCACTCTCAGCTTGGCTGTAAATAACAATGTGGGGTCCACAGTTCTTTCCAACCCAAGGGCACTACTGGATGCTTTCCTTAACTTGGCTTTGATTTCCTAAGTTTGAGAAAGGAAGTATTGCTTTCCATGCAGACCATTCTAGGAAGAGTCAGATCTTCTACCTTCAATGCTCCCCTGTGCTATCAGCTGTTTCTGAAAGGCAGTCAGCAGCCAGCGCCTTCCCAGAGGAGATGCAGGACTCAGGAGGCACATGGGTTCCAGGAGTGGCATCTTGGGTTTTCTTGGCTGCAAACAGCACACACTTGCTAATTAGACCTTTGCAACACACAAGAACCCAAATCTCCTTTGATCTAGCTAAATCCAGTCTAAAGAGGTGGGTGTAAACACAGGATTAGAAGAAACCAGGAACAACATGGAAAGGATTTGTATGCAATGGGAATAAATCTGCTTCAAAAAAAGTCTAAGAGGAGCTCGAAGAAGGAAATCTGTAGCAGGCTGAGCCAGCCGGGTGAATGGCAGAGAGAATAGAGGCTATTTGAATACTGATGTGGCCCTCACTTTCTTCCATTTCCATTAATGACATGCTCATCAAGGGCAAACAATGGGACCGGCTGCCGGCGCCTGTCACAGTGTGTGGGTGCTGGGATGCCAGGCTGTCATCCCCCGGCTGCATTTAGAGACCTGCACGCTAATAAGAAGTGCTCTGTGCCATCAATGCAGACAGGTGCTTCCGCGGCTGGGACATGCTCCATTCCCTTCCCCCTGAAACCCTCCTCTCCCAGCCCCCCTGACAGACACCATGAAATGCACAAATTAACAGCCCCATCATGTTGGGCTGCTGCTGCCTGCGGTGAAAGCAGAAAATCAAGTTGTCACCCAGGGTGCAGTGATAAAGCCACAGCCTCATTTCTCTGTTGGTGCCCTATAATAGCAAATGCCAGACAGCTGGATGGATGGGAGGCTTTAGATTAAGGCCTTGATGCACTCTGGCCAGAGAATTAGTAGTTGCTGTTTCCATGTGGATATTCTGTTCAAAACAAACATCTGGAGAGAGCAAAGTTTCCTAGAGCGGACCTGTCCTTTGCTTCTTTTGGAATCAAAGGAAACAGCCAGAAGAGAGTGGTGTTTCCTTTAAAAATAAATAAACAAAACAAACAACCTCTCCCACAAAACCCCCCTAAGATTCCAACTCTGAATTGGCTTTAAATTTTAGCAGAGAATCAAGAGATACGGGAAGGTTAACAAGTTGGCAAAGAGTCCAGAGCTGAGGGCAATCTGTTGATGTAGAGAACAGTTCTTTGGTCCACAGAACCTTGAATTCTCCCATCCAGAGTCTTCACCTTCCTTATTTTTTTTAAAAAAACCAACCAACCAACCAACCAAACAAACAAAAACAAAACAAAACAAAACAAAAAAAACCTTCGGGGTTTTAATAACCAGAGTAATCTGCCTAAAGCTTCCCTCTCATCCCAGATCTTTCCATTCCTCACTGTGTGTCTGCATAAACAGAAGCTATTTTCATGAAACAATACGTACAAATGGCTGTGCCTGCCTGGCCCCATAGCCATTGGCTCTACGCGTCTGGTGACCTGACCCACAGTGGGCTAATATTTGCCCTGGCCAAGTGTGCAAAAGGAAAGAAAGGGGGCCCTGAGCCCTTCAGACTCCAAGGAGTTTAATGACATAATGGCCTGAGAACTTCAACATAAAACAGGAAGAGCAACTAACGAAACTTACAACATAAAACCCCCCTCCTGTCATTTTTATAGTAACAGTAAAACACTTTATTGAATTTATGAGCTACATAATGACTATGAAGAATGTAACTTGAATTAGAACCAACTTGGAAGTATAATATCAACTATAAACCCTTTTCTATTACCCCATCCCTTAGCTTTTTCTGTCCTCTTCTTTTTTAACCAAGGGACACTGACCTCCTCAGACTTATGCCTGAGACACAGTCTGCAACTTGCTAATAAATCTCAACTTTTCCTTCAGAGCTTCACAACGGACAAACCTTTAGGGGTAGGATACTCTCTGGGGGTGACCATTCCCTTTCAAACCCTCGGGTCTATTAAAATGCATCGTAGGAAAGAAACCAGTTAGTCTTTTCTTTGCATAAAGCCTGTCAAATTGAGAGAATCTCTAGGGATATACATCAGATATTTCATTATCTGTAACTCCATATTGGAATGGCCTTTCCAAAATGGAAACTATAACCCCCTTGGAAGTTTATGAAAAGCATCCTCAGCCAAGGATGCAGTGAGCAAGTGGGGTGCTGGTCAAGTTTCTAATGACTGGAGGTGGGGGGAACATAGATCACTCAGTTAAGCAGCATGCTAGACTCTTGTTTTCTGTTTCCATTTCACTCCTTAAGTCTTTCTTCTCCCCAAGGATTTTTCTGAAGGGGTAATAAAATAAAATGGGTGAAACAAAGCCATAAGCCAGTTAAGTCTGAAAGACATGTCATCTCATCTAAAAGGAAGAAACGGACCATTTCCATGCCTAAGGCTGACAGCAACGCCTGAGCTGGCAATAGTGCTATTCCATTTGATTTATAGAATAATGGGGTGACAAATGATGACAAAAATAAACTTTTACTGCACTGAACTGCTCCTTTATTTATGAAATTTGGCCAAGTAGTGAAATCTTTTATCTGCAAGTTGTAACATGGAGTGGGAACGAGCGATTATGGTGTGGTAATAGTAATCCAGCGATGGAGGCTGAGTCAGTTGGAAATGGATTGAGGTAAAATAACTACCGCACCATGATAAATGTGAACAGCGCTTTGCTGACAGATGATCTAACAGGTGTTCATAACAACTATATAAGAGGATTTATTTATGACCAGCCACAGCCGCGGCACTGTAAATCAACTCCAGCAGCTGCACGCCGCTGAAACCAAGTCCCTGATGGAGGAACGGTGCGAGAGCCCAAAGAACACAATTCACTCCAGAATCTTAATCATCAAATAACATTTTTTTAGGTAATTATACCACAGCACAGAAATCATGATTACTTTCAATTAGAAAGCTGAGCTGTCCATAACTTTGTTTACAAAATATTTTTATTTAGGCCCTATGGTTTGGATGAGGCCCGAGCCAAATGAAGACTTGGGGGTCAAGGAAAGAGTGCCCTTGGGTGGTGGAGATTGCTCCATTTTTTAAGGCCCCCAAATCAAACTGAAGTTGGGAGAATATTTGGTTCTCCCCAAACTTCTACAGCAGCCTGCCCTTGGCAGCACGTTGGGGTTCATACTGTAGCTGTGGATGCCACTCCGGATTCTACATGTAGTTTATTGCCAGAGGGGAATGAATTAGAAAATGAACTCATTGGAACTATGTTGGGGTTCAGTTTAGGCTGAGAGGCCTATTTTCATTCAACCTTTCTTAACCACTTTGCCAAGGTAGAACTTAACATTTTTTCTTTCTGTAGATTATGGTCTTAACAAGGCCTTTCTGTTATTCACGAAGAAGGTTGACCCTATCACAAAATCAGAGGCCTCATTCATTACATTGCTTTTTTTTTTTTTTAAGTGGTTCTTACATGGGGGTGAGAAGATACTCTTCAGCCATGGAGAACCCAAACCTTGGGCTGGTTTCAATTTGTGAGAGCAAAATCTTCTCTATCTCCTTCTCACACTTCTTTCTGATACTTCCTTCATGGCAACCTATCAATTCCTACCCACCCAGGCCAGTTAATGTGCAGGGTAGAGAAGGTGAGTTTTCCTATCCCGATTGCTGGTGTAGACTCAGGCCTGACATGAATGAGCCTACTGGTACCATTATCCACTGGTCAGGATAAAGATTTTTCTAGATTTAAAACTAGATCTTTGATGTCTCTGGCCCTCAAGATTGTAGAGGAGAAACCAATGTTTTAGGTTGTCATTAAAGAGAAATTCAAGTTGGTTCTAATAATTCCTTATTTGGGTTTGAGGGTTTTGGATCTTCATTTTAGATTTACAGAATCAACTAAAAATTAGGCAGATCAGTGACTATGTCTTATACTGGCTTCACAGAAAAACCAAACCAAGTGAAAAGATTTAGACATCTTAGTATCATCTCATCTCATACTTAACTAGTAAACAGACTCTAGTGGAATTTAGATATTTTGATTAGAAGTTTGAAAAGACTCATTTTAGAACCTGCAATGGCATAGAAGATAACTAAAATGCCCAAGGAAAGATCTCACTTCAGCCTACAAGCCAGAGCCAACGCTACTTCAACAGGTCCCTATCTTCATTTCTGCCTCTACACCGTTCACTAATGCAGCATATCCCCATCCACACACCTCAACTGTTTGCTTTCTTCCCTAAATTACTGCAGGCCATTGAGAATGACTTTAAGGACAGAAAGACTATGGGAAGGGAATGGAGACGTGAGGCAAGAACAGGAACCACACCACTTTCTGACATGTGGCCAATGTTGCTTTCTGTACAATGGCGTTTTAAAAAACACTTTAAAGACACAGCCTTAACTGAGGACTATATATTCTCCCTTTTGCCACTCCTGGAAACACTTTTCTGTTTTTCTAAAGGCCACCTCACTTTTAGAACTAGGCTTCATCACCTCAGTTGAGACTTCTCGCCCACTGATCACTTCTTTCCCTACACCCAGTGACACTGGCTGCTGTTTGGCAATCATGCCACTGCCTCACAGCGTTGTTTCTCACAAACCATCTCAGCTTCCCAACAGCTATGCTCCAAGTCTGTTGGTCAAGTGATCATATGGAAAATGTTTTTCCTCAGAAAAACGGGTGGCTTCCTGGGTCAGATCATAAAATTCTCTTTACTCTACAACACGGCTGGAAAGTGGTAGAAGAAGTAAAGTTACCAACATTGAGAGTAAAGCATTCAGTGAGCGTGCTGAATGCTGTTTGTCAGGCAGACACAAAGACAGGAGATGGAGACTTTGTGAAGACTCAGAAAGAATCTTCTGGTCCATCCACCAAGGGCACGTTTTTCTATTAGTCATAATTTCCACTCATCTAAGATTATAACTAACACTATCATAAGTGTGAAATACTTATTACCATTTTTTGGTTGTTGTTCCTCCAAAATCTCAGGAAGACAGTGAAAGTGATCATGAAAACTTTCCCTGTTGAATGGTCAAGCTAAAAGGCAGAGGGAAGGAGAAAGAGGGCTTAGAGACAACCAACTGAGGTCTGCAAGTACATGTCATTTGATTAACCAACCTACAGTTGATAGAAGAACAAAACAAATGTGTACCCTATTACTGGCCAGTCTGGTCGGGCTGCCTGTGTGAGGAGGGGGCAAAGGTAAAGAGGTCTGGGGCTGATGATGTGAAGTGGCTTGGCTTGGCACCAGAGGGAAGGAGGGGTGCGGGGAAGGTGAGACTACATTAGTGGTACACAGCAAAAATTTGTGGCAAACCAGGGCTTGTTAATGTGGTGAGGTCCACGTCATCACTTCTTTTTTGACAGTTAAATTGTGAGTTTTTTGGGGTGAGGGATATAGAGCATCATCTTGTATTGACCATACCCCCCGCCCCCCCCCCCCCAAATGCTTATTGGACAGTCTTTAAGTAAAAGATGAGATAGTCATCTGTGTTAATTTTGTGTTATACCAGCAGGCTCTTTCCCCCACTCTTATTCTGTGAAAAGAGGTTTTTAACTCTCTCTTCCCCTCTCTGGTAATGGGGGACTTAACCAGGAACTTTACCACTGTTTGCTCTCTCTTTAAACCAAATTCCTTATTTAAAAAGGTCAGAAAGATGATAAAGTAGGAACAGGAGGGAACAACGTTAGGTTTTCCTTTACCCCAAATTTAAACGAACTCCCCTTGGTATTCATCATCATTCTGGATTTTTACATTCTCTAATGTGACATCTCAATTCCTAACAATAGAAACATGAGTTATAAGGGCAAACTTTGTAAGTTATTATAAGTACTTTGTTATAGTCTCTTTAGGACAAAAAAAAAATTCTTTTTCTACCAAATATGAGGCTGTCTGAAAAATAATATGAGAGCCATTCTTCAATATTGGTGTACATAAAATGTCCTACTAAGTGATCATTAAAATGAAAAGATATAGGTAGAATTAAGAATTCAGGGCTGGGACTGAAGCTCAGTGGTAGAGCGCCCACCTCACATGTGTGAGGCACTGGGTTCAATCCTCAGCACCACATAAAAATAAATAAAGATATTGTGGCAACTACAACTTAAAAAAAAAAAGAATTCAACATTGGCTAGCTTGATTCAATGGAAAAATTTAAAGATAATCATGATTACAATAAAGAAAATATGAAGCAAGGAACTCTGAATCATTGTAAAAGAAAAAGACAAACCTTAAATTTATTACTTTGGTCATTTTTCTGATTTAATTTATGGGAAAATATTTTAATGATGCTAAGTTGAAACTACTTCAAATAATAGGTAACTATACAACTGATATATCCATTAAATATTAACTAGTTCATACTACATTGTAGTACTGATTTAATATAGATTTTAAATTTAAAAGTTGGCGGCCAAAAATAACTTATTTAAAAGTAAAGTCCTACTGAAATTTCCTGTTTTAAAAAATACAAATGTCTGACCTAATTTCAAAGACAAGTACCTTAACTGAAATGGAGTAAATTAAATTCCATGCATGTATGACTTTTGTCAAAATGAACCCAACTACTATGTATAACTATAATGCTCTAATTAAAAAATGGGGATAATAACAATACCTGAACTCAATGCATTGCTCCAAACTTAAATAAGTTAATTCCTGTAAATTACTTAGTACAATCTCAAGCATACAAAATTTAGTAGATGTTAAAAAATTTAGTAGATGTTAAAAGATTCTATATCATAACATGCATTTTCCCTGCCTGATGACAATAATTTTCCCCCCAAAATAGATATTTAGTCTGTCAAATTCTGTATAACATTTCAAAAGTCATTGATTAAAAATCTGAAGTTATGAAGCCCTGAGAAATAGGGATAATGAGAGAAATGCCAACCGACAGCAATTATATAGAGTTGCTTCTGGGCATATTACTACAGCACACAGGCTTCAGAATGAGAACCATTTGGCTTTTACAGCAATACGATCCTGTGCCACTTAAGTGATGGGGACATTCTGAGAAATGTTTGTTAGTGACTCAGCATTGCATAAACATCACAAAGTCTGTTTACATCAATGAAGTCACTAGATGATATAATCTTGCAGGTCCATCTTCCTAAGGACAGTCCACTGTTGATCAAAACATGTTTATATGGCAAATGACTACTTCTTTTCTCTTAAATTCACTGCTATATTTCAGCAACAGAAAAATTTAACCATTTTGTTTACTTTCTCCAGCTTTTTTGGTGGTACTTGAGTTGAACCCAGGAGTGCTTTACTACTGAGCTACATCCCCAATGTTTTTTAAAATGTTTTGAGACAGAGCCTTGCTAAGTTGCCAAATCTAGCCTTGAACTTGCAATCCTACTTCAGCCTCTTGAGTTGGTAGGATCATAGGCATGCACCACCACACCCAGCTTCTCTCCAGTTTTTAAACTTGAAAATTTAAATAATTTTCCATAGTCTGTTTTGTTCCTCTCAAAGTTTATGTTCTAAGAATATACATTTTTTTTTTTAAAGAGAGAGTGAGGAGGGAGAGAGAGAGAGAGAGAGAGAATTTTTAATATTTATTTTTTAGTTCTCGGCGGACACAACATCTTTGTCGGTATGTGGTGCTGAGGATCGAACCCGGGCCGCACGCATGCCAGGCGAGCGCGCTACCGCTTGAGCCACATCCCCAGCCCAGAATATACATTTTTTAACCCTTTGTGTATGCTCTAAAATGTTTCAATGCATCTTCCTTTTTATTTTAAAAAAATCAATATTGTAGACAGGTGCTTTGGTACATGTCTATAGTCCTAGCTACTCAGGAGGCTGAGGCAGAGGATTATTGGAGCACAGAAGTCTCAGGTCATCTTGGGCTACACAGTGAGACAACACCTCCAATTAAACCAAACCAAACTAAACAACAACAAAAGAATCACTTATGTGGCTTTAAACAAAAAGAACTGACTTGCTTATATTATCCCAAAGTCCATTATCTTGTTATCAGAAAGGTAAGGACTGGGGATGTAGTTCAGTGGTAGAACACTTGCCTAGCATGTAGGGGGCCCTGGTTTGATCCCTAGTCAAATACACACACACACACACACACAAACACACACACACACACACACACACGAAAGGTAAATAAAATTTCAACTGGTTTTAAAGAGGTAATAGTTTTTCTGATTACAGAACAATCTCATTAAGAACAGTAATGAGTCTAGAATTACTAAACATTAGAAGAAAACATCATAATATGTTGATCGTATAACTAGTTTTTAAATTTCTACAATTAAGTATATACTAGTTAGTTCCTACCAAAGTTGAATACCAAGGTTTGTAAAGGAAAAATGAAAATCAAAGAATTTATTCAGCAGGAATAGGAGATCTTACAATCAAATCTCTACTAGTACATTAAAACTGCCCAGAAAGAGATGTATTTTATAACACAAAAGATTTTTTTGTTATTAAATACACTATTTTTTTCTTTGAAGTTAACTACTCTGTAACAAAATAGAAAATTTACCTAAGATTTGAAACTGTTTTCTCTCTCACTAACTAAGCCTTCTTGATGCTCTGGATAATGTAACACTCAGAATATTTACTTTATAAGACAGAAAGCTCAGCATAGGAACTTCGGGATTATAAACAGTTTCTCATTAAAAATATAGAGACAAACACTATTTATGTGCTAGTTTATTTATCTTATTATTCAGAAATAAATTTCATGATGACAGTTGTCAGTAACCAATTTCAATACCAGGAAATTCAAAGAACAAAATTTTGCAGAGACCATGTTTTTGCATTTAATTTAAAAAAGTATGCTATCTAATTTTCATCCGCGAAGCTATTTCTTTGCTAATGTTTGCTTACTGCTGAATAGAAGATGATTTTCAATACATTTAAATATCTGATTCACGTCCATCATTGTCGAAAGAGAAGGAAGATGAGGAGGCCAAAAGAAGTAGGACAGAGAAAATGCCACATGGATTCAGGAGTTGAGATAACTGACAGTAAAATATATGTTCTTTGGTTAGCAAAGCGAAAAGGGGGAAAGTATTGCATACATGATGGATACACACTAGCATTCTAAAGCAGGAGACAAGAATGTCAAGAGTGTATTCTTCCCCCATTGCCAGATGGAAGGGCTATTATTATAAATGAAAGGCAGCAGTAGTGGATGCCAGGCACTTTTGTTGTGTGCCAGATTCTGAAGTCCAGATGTAAGCAGGTTACCCCTGGGACAGGACAGGCTTCAGCTCCCGCAGCAGAACAGAACCAATCACAGTTTTCTCAGTGTTTATGATAAGCTGGGCTGTGGAGCCTTCCTTCAGTTCCACTGTGACTAGCATCAATGACCCACTGTGCACAGTTTTAGCTGCAAACCTGGAAGAAAAAAAAAAAAGACTTTTTATCACAGACGGGGAAAAAAAGGAGACAGTATAAATTCAAATAGGTTTAAAATAACTCTTTTTTCTCAAATGAAATACTTCATTGCAGGTTCCCTACTGCCAAAAACCCAAAGCCAAGCATTCTTGTTACAAAAAAAAAAAAAAAAAAATCAATAAACTGTCCAGTCCATGCGTACCACAAGCAGGTAATTTAATGCATTTTAAAAACCGATCAGGAAAAGGGAGTCTATTTTATTTATTAGTCTGAATGACAGATATATTTGTATAATTCTGTGATGTATTTGGGAAGCAACCATTCAATACATAACAACTCACCATGCACAGGGCCATTTAAAATAAGCCAATTGATCTACATATTTAAAACACATGAAGAAAAGGTACCTTTCTCAAAGAGCTTGAAAATTTTAATTCCTCAGATCTGAAAATGATTATGCAAGAAGTTAGATAATTTTATGTACATTATAAAATTCTTACTAAGTCTCACTGAATTCACTCATGTAAAAATATTCAAATTCAATCTCTAATGTTAATGATGACCCGAAATAAAATCACGTGACAGCCAACTGCAATCTCACACTTCCCTCTCTCTCTTAAAAACTGTTTGGACCATTAGATCCTTCTTTTTGCTTTAGAATATAATAGAGGAAACTTGAGGTCTAATGCTCTATTACTAAATTCCAAGACATGAAGAACCTACTAATTACATGGAATTAAAAGCAAAACTAGCCTTTTAAGCACTGCAATTGACTGCAAAGCCGTTGGAGGCACAATGAACTTCTGTCAATCCTGCTAATTCATTCTGCACGCACAGTTGAGCCCCAGAGGAGGAAGAAGAGGATAGGAACCTCCCATGCCTCCATTTTCCACATGGAGCATGTTCCACACAGTTTTGGGGGGAGGGAGTCTGATTGCAGGGATGACTGGAGAAAAACAAAGTTGCTGCACATGAGCTTTTGAAAACACTAACAAGTGTAGAGCAGGTCTGTGACCTGCTGTGACCCCACTTTGCAGGGCCAATCCCCTTTCCCCTTTCTGTATGACACGTGTCTGAATCTGAGCCATCTGCCTCAATTTGCGCGACATCTTCAGCCACAATGGCACCCAGTTAGCCCTGACAACAGCTCACAATACATAAAAATAAAACTGCCGTGCTGACAGCACGCTGTGGACTATTCAAGAGCAAACCAACTGGTCAGTGTCTCATGTCTGACAATTAGCATGGGCCTTGCACGGAGCCCACGGTGTCCTCAGGGATCTGTTTAATTACCATCAACATAAAAGAGGGAGTTTATCAGGAGACACTCAGAAAAACTTCACTCCCGACTTAATTAAAATATTAGCCACTTAAGCAGGAAGCAGATTCTCTTTAAATGAAAAGTAATTTCTTTTTTGAGTTTTTAAAAAATGATCTTATAACATGGTAGATTCCTTTTCTTAAACCCTAACAAGTCATTTTTGGCCTAAATAGAATCAAGAAAATCATTTTTTCAACAATAATTCGCATAATACATCGAAAGCAAAACAAATATGCTAACCATAATAAGTTGAAAATATTAAAAATACTTGGAAGTTGTATTTTTAAGTGTTAGCTAATGAGTTGTTGACAAAGTACATTAGAAACCTTCCTAGTAATCTATGTACTGTCTTCAAACATGCTGGAAACTTGCAAGGAAACTCATAGAGCAGTTTGCCTAAGGAGAAAAGCAATTTTAAGTAACCAGTTTAGGAATATAAACCACACCAATGTTTAAGAGGTTTTTATAAAGCTCTTACAATCATATCCATCTGCTTTTCAGATATGCATACAAGAGATTAGGAACTGGGTACCTCAATTTCCTTTTTGAGAGAACAAGAAAGATCTCCAGTCCCCAAATGACCTCTCCTTTCTGTCTCTCCTTGAAGGTTTATGCAATTCTTTTGTCTAAATTTTTAAGGCTCTTATGTTTCATAGGAGAATGCTTTTTGTACATTTTGGTTAAACTTTGTCACTAAAGGATACAAGAATCTATATTGCCATTTATTTATACAACTTTTCCACAGATTTGGCCATCATATCTGTAATACATTCAACAAATACTGCAGCGGAGGTTTCTATTGCTGACAGGGTTATAATTATGTAAACAATAGTCTTATTAGTCCCTTTATTTACTTAACACTTGTGCCTTGGGACCATAGAGAAGGAGATCCTATCTGAATAGGAACACAAAAGCACTGTTGTTTTAATTTCAGGGTTACATAGCCTCAAGGCACATTTTATATCTTTTCTATTAAAAACTAAGAACCAATGTTAAAATAATACAAACTTGGCAAGGACAAATGTCATTTTTGGTGTCAGTGTGTTTACAGAGATAAAATAAAAATTGTGTCTTATATTGTGTTTTTGAAACCTTATTACCATGATATTCTCAACGCTATAAAGAACAGGGGCATGAATGAAAAGAGGCATTTGCTTACACTGCAATGGAAACATGCTCGGCAAACTGTCCTAGCAACAAACTCTGAGATGATGTAAAAGCTACTGCCTGTTAATGAGGTCTCCATGTTCTGGTGGGCACACATGGTGGAAGCAATGCTTTAAAGGAGGAGACCAGAAGATCAGATGTTCTGACATTCTCATTTCACAGTTCAAAAAGGATGTATTTAATTGGAACACAGCATGATTACAATTGGTTTGTTTTGGTCCATGGAAAGCAAAAGCCACTCCCCCAAAGTTATTAATCCTTTCACTCCTCAGTGGGCTATGTTTTAACATATATTTAAAAGATAGGGAAAAAGAACTAGTTAGTACATAATAAAAGCTAGCTTTTACATATAAGACACATTGATTGTAAATACTTAATATGCTAAACTTAATGACTGACATCAGATCTCTGTACTTGGCCTCAAACTACGATCACACTGGGACATAATTTTTTTTTTTTTTGGAAATGTCAGAAGATTTTGATCACTGTAATGACAGCAGCTACCATATATTAAAAGCTTACTATGTGCCTGCTGGTGGGTCCTAATACTTCACTTGCATTACTTCATTTGACCCTATGAGGCAGGTCACAATGAGAGAGAAGGGAACTGAGGCCCTAAGATATTGAGGCACTTGCTCAGGGACACAAGAGCCAGTGAATGGTGGAGTGAGACTTTGCACTCAAGCATTCTGATTCCAGGTCACACACATTCCTCCAAAATGTGGAAAAGTGTACACTTAATATTTGTTTTCTTGTCAGGTAAACTAAGGTGTTTCCTATTTATGTGTAGTGTAAATAATCTATTATTTTCCAAAAACTTTAGGGATGAAGATTTTTCCCTTCAAAAATTGTGTACTTGACTTTGTAGTATTCTATAATTCAAAGCATTATGGCTTGATCATTTGTTCTACTTTTAATTCTTTCCCTCAAAAGATTTTTTTAAAAATGTTCAATATCCCCCATCCCTCACTCCCTCAAAAGTCACCAGCAATGAAAAATAGAAAACCTTTTTGAATGGAGCTGTAACACAGGGAAGGACTACAGGGAGACCAATCAACCTCGAAAACCAGTAACGCCACAAATGAGAACAAATAAGTGAGATGACAGTTAAAGATGTATTGCCTACGTATGATGGGCTCCATGTTATTAAAAGGATACCATCTAGATATTTTTCATAATTTTTCATTTCATTCTACCACTAATCACTTGCTGTTTATAATCACCAACCAAGAAGGTAAAACTGTCTGGCTATTTCTGCATTTTAGCTCCAGCAATTGACATTTAATTTTTGTTGAATTTCTAAGATTTAAGAGAAAGACAAAATATGAAGGGAGATGAGTAGAGTAAGGGGGCCGGGAATGGGAGAAAAGGAGGAGAAGGAAAATACTGGGGAGTTATACTGGCAAAATTATATTTTTATATTGTGTGCATGTATGAATATGTAACAATGAATCCCACCATTATTTACAACTATAATGCACCAATAAAAATATGGAAAAAAAGAAAAAGACAAAATAAACTGGTTGTAAGAGTTAGATGAAAACATGTTTCACTCTTATTAAAAAGTTATTCTGGCCTAACTATTGTCAGAATTATGAAACTGGCTAAATAAATCAACAATTTGAACACATATACTATGTATAACACATAAGCCACACTTTTTAAGATTCGTGAGGCATTGGCTATGGACCATAATGCTCTTTGTTAAAAGGAACAGAAGTCACATGATTCAATTGTTCTAACAATTAAAATGTTAACAGCACAACACAGACTTAAGAATATTTGTCTGAACGAGAGGCTGCATCAACCTCCAGGGTATTCACAAACATCAAATTTCTTACGCAGAATCAGATTTGCTACACTTAATGCAACAGCTCTGAGACATGCTTTTTCTTCTCTTGGATAGTCTTCCTGGTTTCTGATTTTTCTATTCTGAGTTCAATTTTCTTGTGCTTTCTGTTCTACTGGTTACCAGAAGCTGTGACAATGGCCCACTCAGGCTAGAACTTTTTTTTTCTACTCTGTACATGAAGCCTTCAATTACTGCCTGGTGAAGCAGACAGAATCCTATTAGTAAGAAAGACGATCACAAGATGCAGTGCCCTGCCCTAGCTGTATAAAAATAATTAGTCCAAAGTTGACAAATGTGTAATGAAGTCGCACAATCATTATATGTAAGAAATACTGGTTTGAATAAGCCTCCTAAACATCAATACCAAAGCATGGTGATTTGGAGCATTATCATCTGAAAGGATTTAAAATTGTAAATCCTTATTACCTTGAGTTAATATACAAACATTTCAAACAGGCAGAGAATTTCAAAGTTGTACAAAATTCTATTTTTGACTATACGACTGTAATGTTATTAATAGTAAGAAAAAAATTACATGTGACTAGGGTTTGGAGAATTTATTCATATTTTTCTCTATTTTTAAGAAATTGTCCAATAGTATTGTGATATTTTCATCTAACGTTCAGATGAAGAGTTAACACCAAAAATAAACTACCATCATAATTAGGTCTATTTTCTACTTTAAATTTTACAGATGGTATAAACAATTACTCCTGCCCTATCTTATCAATGTTGCATTCTCTTTATACAGAAAAAACTTAAAAAAATCCAGGTACACTTCCTCAAGGAAGGCACAAAACATTCTAGTTCTTTCATATCATTTCTGATTTGTCTGTTTGGTGGAGGAAGGATAAGGTGGAGGTTAACAAGAGAAAATCAAAAAGTAAAATAAATAAATTCCCGCCTCATTCTCTTTGATTGCTTATAAAACTGTCAACTCAGAAGGAAAGAATACCCTTTTCATTTTTACATGAAAAGTTATATATTCCTATTTGCAAAACTGTTACATTATAGGACATTACCTCACAATGGCTACATGAAATAAAACTTAAATACAGAATGTTTTAATGAGAAAATCAGCTGCATAGCTTGGTTACTTCTAAAATAGCCAACTGTGCTTTCTATGTAAAAATTAACTGAGGTCCACACTTGTTTTTCAATGAAATGCTGCTCAGTCAGTGGAGTCCAAAGCAGTCAGATAAAAAAGCAGTGCTGCCCTCTAGTGGACAACTACTCGTTTGAGAAAGAACTCTGGATGACTAAATAGGTTCCACAACTCTTCAGTTTTTTTGGAGACAAAACTTGTCATACTATAGAAAAGACCTAAGCCTGACATCTTTACACCAACACCTGCTTATAAAAAATTCTGTTTTAGCATAAATGGAGTTGGTTAACAGTAGTCTCAAGGCTTATAAAATTAGGACATTAAAACTTTAAATGTTATTTGATAAGCAAAAATTGTTTTCCATTATGATCCTCCAAAATTGCGCAGAATTTAAATCTAGAGTTACCAAGAAAAAAGAAAACAAGTAATAAACAAACAAAAAAAAAAACTCCCCCAAGGGTTAATCAATTTATGAACAGAAGACAGAGAAATATTCAAGATCCCACTAGGAAGTGACTATACCATTTGTTCTTTGTAATCCTAGTACTAGCAGAACCTGGGATAAAGGTCTTCAAAAGACTGACCGAAGAAGTTACATGCTACAGATCTCATATATATGTATTTCTTCTTTTAAAGACCCTTTAACAGTTGTTTGCTAATGGTGATTAATTGAATGAGTTTAAAGTCTAGAACTGAAAGTTATTCTTTACCTGTATTTTAATTAAATAACAAGATTTTAGTCTTAAACCTGAAATAAACTGTCTTAATATGTTCATAAATTTAAAAGTCAATGACCAGACTGCCAGGGACACAGTGTTCAATTCACAACACCAGACTTTCCAAACAGTTAAGAACCGATATGACAATAGTAAAACATTTACTTTACTAAAACTTATTACCTGCAAGTTGTATAAATTCAAAATCTGAAAATTGAAAAAGTAAAAGGGTAAACAAAAGCCAAACCACTAGTTAAGATATATGGAGGAAAAGGAATATGAGTACTAAATTTAAGTTAATAATGAATGTTGTTCTAGCTAAGAAACAAAATAGAACCATGGCAGACAAGATATTCACTCAAATACCACATTCTCTCTTTTATAGGGTCAATTTGATGTTCATGAAAAAGCAAGATGAGTATGAAGTGTGACAACTCTTTTCAATTATAAGATTGTATACAAATGTCAGAATATGGGTTAAAATGTGAAATGGTTGAGACAGCTGAAAAGACAAACTTTAACTTGTGATCATACCACTGTAATGTACTACTATCCTAAACATACTATCTTAAATGCTGGGATAGATATAAGAAAAAAATTAGACATTTTGCCTGAGGCTGAAGTGCAAAGCATGAGTGGTAAAGCATGAACTTATTGGCATGTGTGAGGCACTGGGTTTGATTCCCAGCACCAATAAGCAAACATACATCTTGCTAGTATCCCTGTATAAAAGGAAATATATAAATACATATTTATATATAAAATAGTTTATATAAATTTATAAATATAGAAAAGACATTTTAAAATATGTCATGGGGCTATCATTACTTCTTGATTATCCAGGGCAGCCTCAACCTGTGGACTTTGGAATGTGTGCCTTATTGGATGGCACTTAAGAGTACTGGCCAATAATACCAATAACAGGCAGATACTAGGGCCCTGTCCCAGATGTGCTAAACTCAGTTTTGGGGGTGGGTTCCAGGAATCTGAATTTCACACAAACTCCCATATGATTTTTTTTTAATGTAGAGAAAAACCCTAGAGATTCTAAAGCTATAGATTTTTAGTTTTCTGCTTTTTGGCCACTGTATTTCTCATTAGCACTGTCACCACAGGACAACAATGTAATAAAAGCAAATGCACCCCTGCTTCTACACTGTTGAATATGGAACCTTCCTCTTAAAAGCTTACTGGATTTTTCTCAGAAGATCACAAGTAATTTTTCCTGGCCCTGGATGAACCCAGGAATCCCATTGCTGGTCCTGCTAATCTCCTCCCTTAGAACATATTAAATCTTGATGGTTTCTCTTTGCAGTCCATTCATACTCTGGTGTAATGCTGTCCATTTTGCCTTTTGTATATAATTAATTTATGGATTAGTTCATCAGGATTGACTTACATAGTACATTCAAAGGCTTTTACAATGTAAATAGTACATCTCATATATTTTAATACAAAATATCTAACAGGAAATGAAGATATTCAACTACATATTTAATAAATGCTTTTAGATGATGAGAGAACTTCTCATTTCTACAGAATTTCTTATGAAGTGGTAACTGTAATCTGGAAAACACCAGATGGGCACAATGATCACACCTACAGATTGCAATAAGAGTTTTGTTTTCAAAGAGCAGCTTTGTCAAATCCCAAACAAGTACCACAGACATAGAGATAAAGCTAGTTTTTCAATACTGTTTGGCTTTCTGATTCTATCTCCCATTTAGAAAATCAAAACAAATATCATATCATCTAATACAGATGAAACTCAACTGAACTTTTAAGTGTTATCTATTTAGGAGATGCCCCAGGTTTTTGAAGTGAATTTCACAAAACTTGTGTTCTTTTAATTGACTTTTTCTTAATGGAGGCCATTTTCTGTTAATGTATTAGGAAACACTTTCTTTTAAGCATTCAATTGAAATTCCTACTTTTTATTATTACTTACTTCTGCATATAAATGAAGTTTTACTCTTACTCAGAAATTCCCACATTAAGTATCTCTTTACCTGGTGTTTAATGCAAAACATATTCAAAATTTGAAGAGCAGTAAGAATAAACTATTCCAAAACCAGGTGATAGAAATTCTATTCATTGGTTTGAATATACCAATACTTATTAAAAGTCCTTTAAGAAAGAAAAGATTCTGAAAGCTTAAACAGAATATAGTCCTGTCAATAGTAATTTATCATATTAAAATATTAGTCTCTTAAAATATTAATAAGTCAAAATGTTTTCTATACTTAATGTTTTTGAAAATAGTTCTAAACAATTGCCACTAATAAAAATATTAGAGTGCTTTTGGTCCTGTTCCTCATAAACTCAAAAAAAGCAACTATCACAGAAGAATAGGGAGTCATTAAAAAATTTCATAGGGATTTCAATTTTATTATTAACCAGTAGTAAATAGGCTTAGAAACAGAGACTCATTGATCCCACAGGGTAACATAATATTGAATTCTACAGTTAAAAACATTAATACACAATTCAGTAAAGTGGTAAATTGTTAATTTCTGTCATTAAAATGTAATCAGTAATTGTTATTTCATTTTTAATGAAATTAAGAAAAGCATTGATTCAGATTTTGACAATTATTTATTTTATCAGTTCTAATTGCTATAAGCATGAATAAGAACGGCAAAAGTTTTACACATACAGAATAATTTATATTATCCTCTGTATGAAAAATATAAATAGTGAGGTCTTCATTACCTATAAGTGTTCTAAAATTTAAAACACTATTATAGTTATGCTTTACCTATAAAAGTAAGAAATATTTTCAATTAAGTATTGGAGGACTTGAGAAGCAAATTAAGACTGCACAGCACATCCTTAAGTACAGACAGGCATTTTATTCACTTTGACTCTGCAGTAACTTGGCTCCTCCTCTGCATTACAGAGTCAAACACCAAACCACTGACAATAGAATTGGAAGAGAAAAGTGTCAAGAGATTGAGGATGTGCATGAGGACCACGAACATTAAGTTTGAGTACAATCTCTGCACTTTAACGCCAAACATAAATGGTTCTTAGTTGTGTGTCCCCTTTACATTAGCACGGGTAATTGAGCACTGACTGCAATTTAAGTAATTTGATCAGGCATTAAGTTCCCAACCACAAAGACAGGTTATAGGTAAACTTTGCTTTAGAATTACACAACTGTGCTAGGTGTCCTTCTAAGTCTCTCTTCCAGTATGAAGACAGCTTTCATGTTATTAGTTTTGACGTTTTTCTTCTAACATCCAATTTGGAAGGCTGCTTTTAGAAAAATAAACAATCCACATTCAAAACAAAACAAAAGTTAAACTAGAAGTCTGAACATAAATAATGATTACTGTGTGCTTTTTTGTACATTACAAAAGAACATATTAAAACAAGACTGCAGAAGGTGAACAATAGATTTGTCAGGTAAAATTTTATAATGAGTTTGCCAAAGTTAGAGTTGATACAAGTCATTTCAAAAAGTAATTCTAACAATTCCAAGGACTGATTAAAAAGAAATGACCCAGAAAAGCACTAAGACTAAAAAAAATACTAGAAAACTCAGAACCAAAACATATATATTTACTGAAAAGGTTTGTGTTCACTTTTCTCACCTATTGAACATTAATAGATGAGTTGAATTTGCACAGTGGTTTCATTAGGATGGCCTTATATCCATTTTCTTATCATCCTATGTGAGATATATAAGGCTTATTATAAATTGAAGCATGAAATCTCTTGAGCAACTTAAGGACTTTCTTCTTTCTCTTCCAAAAAAAAAAAAAAAAAAAAAGGGAAAAAAGATCCCCCCAAAATCTGTTTCTTGACTAACACATGCAGTTTTCATTCTATTCCGATTAGTACAGTGCCATCAGCTCTTCTGATGTCAAATCAGTGTTCTTACATAGATGTGATGTCACAGAATTTGATTTCAATTTTCCTTTTTTACCCTGTCATCCATTTCTGAAACAGATGAGGAATTGTTTTAAAGGTCTTCAGACCTTTAAAAATAAAAAGAAATTTATTTTTAAAGGTCTAAAGACCTTTCCTTTGATTTTAAACTTATTTTCTATAATTGATAGTTATATAAGAAAAGATGCATTAAATATAATGTACAGATATTTTTAATGGCAAAAGTATGCTATGAGATAGTTTGCATGGATTCCCTTAAGTATACAGAGGACTATTTAACAGCCACCCAGTTAAGGGATAATTATTTTATCTTCATCTCCATTTAAAGCCAGTGGCATTCATAAGAATACCAAGAGTGCAAACATATTGATCACATTTGCTGCTACCTTTCAGGAAAAATGGCTAGGATCTCATGCTTCAGATGCCTGGTGGTGAAGAAACTCCTGGTCTGAACAGAAGCTGCCCTTGGCCTACGCTGGGTGTCTAGCAGCTATGGAGGCAGCCCTAGGGAACTGCTTTCCCAAAGAAATCTGTGTGTGGTATCTGCCCCCCTTCCAATGAAAGAAGTCCAATTTCACTACTTTATAAGATAGTTCTTCCTAGAAATACACTGAATTCAGCAAAATAAAAATAAAATAAACTCTCAAGCGCGTCATAGAAGGGAGCTTTACAAATTATGAAGCTGTTATAAAATGTATCGATGTATACCTCTCAGAAGAAGCCAAGCTGGTGTAATAAGGAAAATATGAAATGAGGAAGGGAACTTCACAAAACCTATCAATCAAGTAAGTATACCACTGGAAAAAGTGGGAAGATACATACCAGTTTAGGGGTTATTATTTCCAAAGCAAACAATGAATTGAAAATTATGTACTTGTACAAATTATTGACACGTCATGTGTTAATGAACCTACCTGTGGATATTATCTTGACCAGAAGGTACTACACCAACATTGGCTACATTTACAACCTTCTGAAGGACCATGGATGGAGTGAAATTCTGGGGTGCAGCGATAATTACAGCAGAAGTTTCATTCATTCCTGTCAGCATTCCTGTAAAAGAAAAAGAAGGCTCCTTTTTACTGATTTCTTTACAAAAATCACTCAATTATAATCTCTGAGACAAAAGTTAAAAACTTTTCCCAACAAAAGAAATATCACTTGAGAACGTAATTTACAAGATGATTACTATCATTTTTTTAAAAAAATATTTATTTTTTAGTTGTAGTTGGACACAATACCTTTATTTTATTTATTCACTCTTATGTGGTGCTGAGGATTGAACCCAGGGCCTTGCACATGCTAGGCAAGTGCTCTTTTTAAAAAATGCCAGTGTTTGTGTAAAAAAAATGCAGCCAAAAATCACTCTTTACAAATCTAATTTTTACTATTATAGGACAATAAGACACAATTACAAATATAAAATTTCAGTACATTTACACAACCTGGGTTACATAAACCATTCAGTTTTTGCTTCTTAAGAACATATTTTTTTATTATTACAATTTTTTTCTATTCATTCAAAGATCAGTCAAATGCTGCTTGAGAACAAATCAAAATGATACTAGAATAACTAGCAGCACTACCTAATGAATGGCATCAATATGACATATCAAAGTTATCTCAACAATGACTGGAAGTCACTGAACAATCATGTGGTTCTAGAAAAGTACAAGCTTTCTAACGTAAACTGAACAATAACCATATTTGCCTAGTGAACGAAACTACAGTTGCCAACAAAAACACTAACCAAACTTTACAAAGTATAAAGCTTGCAAACAAAGGGGGAAAATGTGAATAGAAAAATTTTGAGATGTTTCAAATAATATTTAAGAATAAACTAAGTTAAGCAAAATTATGAGTGAAAGTCATAGTGTTAACACAGAGTTATCATTAACATCAGAATTTCCCGTGAAAATGTTCACTGAACAAAGTCAATACCACATCAAACCTTTGGAAAAAATATTGAAGATTAACATCCAGGTTAAAGCAATAAAATAATTACAATAAATGTCATCAACTTGGATCTGTACTATATATAAGTCATGGGTAGCTGGTGGTATTTATTAAAAACAATAAGCTTTTCAGACATTTGATACGTGCACAGCGGTTTACAAAATTTATGAAAATGGTAACGTTTGATTTTGTTTTCAAAGGACCCTGTACCTTCAGGCCAATATATTTTAGTTATTTATTGTAAATACAATGTAAAATTTTCAAAAGTCCCTCTGATTAACAGTATGAAAACCCCGTAAAAAGACTTATGCCATCAGATACAAAATCTAGCTTCTAACAGGGAGCAGTTTTTACTAACCACTTTCAAACTCTGGGAACACTATGTTCTGTCTTAGGCTGTTTAACTTCAACATTAGGCAAAAGCTTTAAAAACTACACAAGCAGTCAAACACTGCTTTTAAGTAAAGCACAGCGGCTGACATAACACTGCTGAGATGTGTGTACTCATTTAGGATTTAAACCTTCTCCATTAAGCTCTATTGAAGAGCAACTGCTGAATAAATGAATGCAACTATGTTTATGTTAAAAGCCTGTTTCCCGCAGCATGTAATTAAAGGAAATGTTGTACAAAGCCAGTACTTTTGTCAAGCTCCTGTAAATGGAAAGATGGATAGCACTCAGAGAAGTGAATGCATTGCTTCATATTTAACCTTAACACTCTTGTCATTAATGGTTTGTCTAACTTGTTCTATAAAAGACAAGGTACTGCTCCATTGAAGTAAAATTAAAAAAATCAACTAAACCATGCTTTTCAGAACAGAAGATTCATTATCGTCAGCTAATGTATTGGCATAAAGCAAAGTAACATCCTATCAAGTAAGGCACACATTCAATCTGCCTTCCCACCCCCCTTTATTTTTAACTCATGCTGTTTTATTGTTATAGGCAATTTGTACCACTCAGCATGACAGTGTAAACTGAATCAAGATTAATTTACATGCAAAAGAACACTTAGGAGAGCAGCATGGTAAGCAAATGTATTGTCTCGATTGCTGAGGTGGAAAAAGAACCTGGAAAGAAAAAAAGGTGCTCTAATTAAGGGGCATCAAATATGATTGCTTGTGGTAGTTAAGGGCCAGAAAATAGTAAATGTCTGACCATTTAAAGAATTAGCATCTTGCTAGCTAGGAACCCATAAGATGAATGCATAAATCACAATAAAATTAAGTAAACATTTTAGGTTTCTTAAATCAGAGATTTTGCTAAATGAAAATATATCAGGTATTCTCAAATTAACAAGAAAAATATGCCAAGGTATCATTAAGTTTCTCCTATAAAAACAGACTTTCAAACACTGGATAGCCTGCTCACATATAATAAAGGTAAAGTTACTGGGAAAATATTTTAAAATTGCCAGGCTAAAGAATTTGTGGCTTCTTTCGAATTTATCTAAATTTTGGTGAGCCCTTAATTTAGGTTAATCAGATGTAATTAACTGCTAAAATGCAAACCAAATAATATAAGGAAATCAAAGTTGAAAGGACCTTTCCAAATTTTAGATTTGCAATTTAAATGACAAGAAGAAAATGAGGAGAAAGCTTGGAATAAATAATCATCTTATGCCCTGAAATTAAAACTGAAGAAACCAAATTAAAAATTTTAAGTAAAAAAAGAGATCCCATGTTTTTTGTAGTACTGAAAGATTCTTACACATTGCTCAGTAACTCAGCAACACTCAAAACTGAAAGCAATGCATAAATCGTGTCAAGTGAAGGTACATAATATAAGTATTATAAATGTATAGGATAACTCAGTCTTTCATTTAGCATTTGACTACACTCTTATAAACAAGTATATTTATTCACAGAACTTTAAATTCAACAACTGAGAAAAAGTGTTGGATCAGACTGTATATTAGTAATAAAACTTTTTGTTTTAAAAATATTAATCCAATGTGGTAACCCGGTAGAACCACTTTTATTTAATATTTCACACACTTTCTGGTACATCTTTAGAATAAAAATAGAACCATGTTCCCCATGTTCTTATTTATATATTTTTTCAGTTACTTGTTAATTAATACATTTAATGTATTTCTTGAGTCTTAAAATATATGCTGTGTGAAATGAGATATTAATTATGTAATTTCATTTTATTTAAAGCAGAAAATAGGTTAAAACTAGCATGTAATAATACATACTTCTTAAATTTATTCACATTGTTACCTTCCAGAGCATTGCACTGATAAAATGTGAGGAAACTGATTTTTATTTTGATGTAGGATTTTCCATTAGTGAGTTATTTCTAGGTATCTTCTGTGAAATAGCTAAGCCCTCTTCCTCGAATAGTATAACAAACAAATACATGTGTAAAGTTGAGAATTGAGACCTCCATTACCAAACCTGCTGAAATCTATGACTGAAAAGATGCTCTTGAAAAGACTCTCTAAACCTGTGGTAAATTTGCCAGCATCAAGTCCCACATCAAAGAATGAATTCAGGAAGACAGAAAGAATGATACAGAAATGCCAAGAGACCTGCAAGGATTTACAAATACTTCATATAAACAAATTTTCAAATAGCTTTATTCAGAGTAGCCTTTCTGCTCTATTAAACATAGCAAACAGCTGCCAGATTTATTCAGACAAATAATCAACAACCATAGAAGTAAAATGGCAGAAGAAAAAGGAATTTTGGCAACAAGTCCACAGAGGGCCGCAGCTATTCTCCAAGTGCACCTCTCACACACTTACGGTTCTGTATGGCTAGTCAGCGAAAAATCCCTCAGTCACAGCAGAGCACAAAAAATTTGATCGAAATATCAAGTATTCTAAACAAAAGCTGAGGGAGTGAAAGGGTATGAGATAATCTGCTGTTTTAGATATACTTAGCTGCACTTCTCAAAAACAGAATGTCCCCTTAACAATAAATGTGCCAAAGCCTTATTCAGTCGCTTGCGTGCCACTCACCTTGGTTTGCTGAGCAGATGTAAAGCAGAGAGGCAGGCTTTAGCCAGCAAGGGTAAGAATAGCAAATATAAGAATCAATTCAATTTGTCATTGGAAAAATAAAATCACAAAGATAATTTTCTTTCTATAGCAACAATGAACTTCCGAGCAAACAAATTATAGTTGGATTTAATCATTCTTTTTATCACTTATAAATAAGGTCTGAAGAAAAAAGACTACTATAAATTTTTAGGCTTGTCTGATATTTTCTTGGTGGGGTTCCTCCACAACAGGTCTTTTTTGACATTGTGGATTGCAAAGGCTTGGAGTAAAATAAATCTTCAGCACTACAATATGGTAGTGCCAGGAAGCAAGCGCTGTTCCGTAGGTGTGGGTATTTGTGGGCACTTAGTACTTTCTGGAAGCCTGATGGTTTGATTTAATGATCTCAAAATGAAGGGGTCTTTTGTCTTCCTATGTAGGGAAAATGGCCTAGACTCACGTAAAGTTTTAAAAATTGCTGATTATACAGCACTTAAATATGCCCTAGTTTTATAAATGTTATCCTTAAATAAACACCTAAAATCAGTGTTATCTTTCCATATTCATATATATATATATATATATATATATATATATATATATATATATATATATATATATAAAACAGCCCCTCATTTTTATTAGAAGGTATGTTTGACTTTGGGCAACATAAAGGCTATTAATATTTGCATTCTACCAAACATATTTTCTTTGTAGGTATATACTTAAAAATGCTTTAGTTCTGATTTATTTAAACAACACATTTCTTTAAGATAGAATTAGGTCAAAGGAAAATAGAAGTCTTTTAATACTATAATCAGGACTTTATTTTGAAGGGTAAGGAACTCTGTGTAGGAAAAATACGTTAGTAGGACATGAAAGATAGTTCTATAATAATAATAAAAAAACAGAAAGATTTATAGTGGTAGGATATTATTAAGACCCCAGTTCCTGGCATTTTCACTAATACAAAAAATATAGTAGTATACTATCTGGTTGATGAACTGCAACTCTCACAATTCAAAACCTGATTAAGCATCAATTTATTATTTTAAAGACTAATATTAATCAATTTTCAAGTATTCCAGGAATATAAACAAACATAATACTTTTACGGTCATTTTATAAGTGGAAAGCATTAACAAAAACAGGAAGATTGTGTGCTGACATCTGTCAATGGCTATGTGTGCATGAAAATTTTCGAGACATCAGAAAAACAAACATTCTGTTTGGCACATAAATTTCTAGTAAACTGTAGTATCTCTTACCTTGCTCTTTCTTAAAATCTTTTTCTGACATGGTCACAGGTAAAAGCAGTTCTCCAATAGGTGGCTGAATAGTAACATTGAAGCAATCATCCTTGGTGCTAAGAAAAAAACAATTAAAGCTGATTAAATGATTAATAAATAAATATACCTATTAATATTATGCAAAATGATGCAATTAAAGCATATGCCAGCATTTAAAGTATATTTGGCTTAAACATCACAGCTAAAAAGCCTTGAAATTTTTCTCAAAAATACTGTTTGCAGAGAAATACATCTATTAATCAACTTTTTTTTAACACCAAACTGCATGCTTATAGTAAATTATATCACTTGACATAGAACCTGTATTTATTTATTTATTTTTGGTGTTGGGGACTGAACCCAGGGCTTTGAGCATGCTAAGAACATATTTTTCAACTGAGGATACCCCCAACTTGGAGCAGAACTTTAAAAACAGCAGCAAGGGTATGTGTGTGTGTGTGTGTGTGTGTGTGTGTGTGTGTGTATATCTCCACTATCAGTAGAGAAACACTTCATGCAGCTTATAGAGAAGTACTATATTATACATTTAATATATATACTTACTATATATTTACTAAAATATATACACACTACATTGTACACTTGAGAGTGTAAAAGATGAAATGCCTTAGTCTTCAACAGTTTAAGATCTCTTTTAAAAAATTAGATCAGTTTTTAAAAAGAATAAAATAGAGTGGCCATGCTGAATTTAGGTAAGTGTTCATCTGCAAACTGGCTTTCTTAATTTAAAAAATTTTCTTATTTCTAATAGTGTTTTCTATTGACATTATTGATCAACACATAAAGCTTACCATTTTAAATGACAGAATATGAAGAATTTAAGAAAGCCAACCTGTTTTTTTTAGTATCAGACAGAAAAACAACACTAAGTACATTTATTTTCCTTAAATCTCAAGATATCACATCAATAAAAATTACTAAAAGTGATATAATTTTTTTTAGTTGTTGATGTACCTTTATTTTTTATTTATTTATATGTGGTGATGAGGATTGAACCCAGTACCTCACACATGCTAGGCAAGTGCTCTGCCACTGAGCCACAACCCCAGCCTCAAGTTAGGTTGATGAATTTATTGCTGCAAATAAGGTTCTTGAGAAACAGGTATTTATTATTTAGAATACAAGTAGTCTTGGAGTTTCCAGCCAAAGGCTCATTAAGTGGCTGAAAGAAACATTTAGGGACTCAAGATTTCTCTAGCTTCTCATTCCACAGAATGTTGCTTTTTCTCGTGGGTCCAGATGGCTGTGGTTTCCCCAGGTACCACTTTTACATTTCAATAGAAGGAGAAAATGATGAAAAAGTGGTAAATAAAGGAGCCAACCAAATAATTCCTTTTTATCTGGAAAGCAAAAGTTTTCCTTGAAGTCTCACAGACTTTCAGGTTAGAATTGATCCTATTATCTATGGGAAGGTGAATAGGGAGCTGCATATTATGGATAAGGCACAACAAACATTTGAGAATTTACTTGAGATTTTACTCAATGGTGAGCTATGGACAAATAATTTAGTATGAAGAAATAACAAAATGCACTTTAATTTTATTCTATTATTCTTAAAAGTTGCCTTATATTTTTCATATATGGACAGTCTAAGACAAACCGATAAAATCTGTTTATTTATTAACTCAGCAAATATTTAATGAATAGAAATCTGATCCTATGCACCGAGTGAATGAATATACGGGGATTTAAATGTAAGTGAGATTGGCCCTTAAAACTCACAATGTTTGGGAGGGAAAGAATCTGTTTATGATGAAGTGGCAGGTGCTACGATAGAGAAGCACGTGTGGCGTATAGTTCATGGAACAGGGTCTGGTTCATTCTGCAGGAGTGAGGACAAGCCTATTTCCAAGAGAAGAGACAGGATCATTCTGGCAATGGTAGCAGCCTGGTGTGTCAACAGATGAAGACTGGTGGAACATTGTATGGAGCATCATACACAGTATGACTGACCATTCATTCCAGTTCTCCCAGGAATGCCCCAGTTCATGGCTATAGTCTTGGAATCCTGTCAAATTCTCTAAAGATAACTCATTTATATGATTAAATACATGGATACTTTATCCATATGACTAAGACAAAGGTGTTTCAGTGTTTCTTGAAGCAACTTGAAGCAATGGGAATAACTGGTAGAATCTTTGGAAAGTAACTGATTCCATTTGTGTTTCAGAAACTGGTGGCAAATGTAGGGTGGAGTAAAGGAGAAATCAAAGGCAGGTAGATTGGTTAGGAGTCTTAGAGGAAGCAGGGCTTTTTAGTGTGTAAACCCTATCAATGATGTAAAGAGGCAGCTTCTTTTACACAAATTTATTAATAATGAAACTAAAGAGAAACTAAAAGTTAAGCAAGGTCACATACTGAGTAAGTGGCAATGCCTGGGTTTGAGACGAGATGTATCTGACTCAAAGCCCATGCATATTCGACCAGGTGATGGATGGCAAAAAGAGACTTTTAACCTTCTAATGTGAACAACAGGGTGGATGCAACATGTTAAAGAGGAGAAATTTAACCATGTTATATTTTAACCACATATATTAACCATATTATATTCTAAGTACTAATGAGTAACCCAGAAAGAGAGATCCAGAAGATAATTAGGAATACAAATCAAGAATAAGGACAGAGATCAAGCAGAACATATAAGTTTGAAAGGAGTAAGAATGGTATAGGGAAGAGATGAAGCCTTACAAGTAGAGAGATCCCACAGAGAAAGAGGATACATGGAGAAAAAGGTAAAAGTGCAACCTGGGGAAGATCTGCATTTAAGTAAAAGTGGAAGAGCAACCTGCAAAGGAGACCAGGAAAAAGTGAACAGGGAAAAAAGGGGGTATGCCAAATATTGCAGGGAGGCAAATTAAATGAGGAAGAAAAAGAAGCAAGTATAAATGCTGACCTTAAGAAAAGTAGATCAGGTTGGGGAAGAATGCAGATGGGAAGAAGTGGATATGTAGATGGGAGTGGAAGAAGTGAGAAAAAAAGAATAGACACCTCCTGAGGATGAACTGGTAAAAGAATGCTTAAAGAAACCTGAGTATGTTTAAAGTCAGAGGGAAAACCAGTGAAAGGGAAGAAACAAAGGAACACAGACATAGCAAGTGCTTAGTAGCAGTGAAGAGGTTAGAATGAAAAGCACAAGAGCTAGGTGAGGGAGTTGGTCCTGAATGGAGAAGTAAACTGCTTTATAAACTGTAGAGGAGTGTTGAAGCCATGGAGGAGTAGAGAGGTAGGATGCTTTAAGGATGAGACCCAGCCTGATGGAGTAGAAGGCTAAGTCATGTACAAGAAACACACAAAGGCTGTGGAGGAGTAGATGGATACGTATATATATCTACATGAACTATATGTGTGTGAGTGTGGGTAAGTATAAATGATAAATTATAAACTTATTTAGTGCGAAGTATAAAATTTCAGCTTCAAACTGCTGGATCCACTGATGTTCTTCAAAGTGGAAGGCATGGAAGTGCAGCAGCCACCAAGTGACCCTGAATGTGACCAGTACATGTTAACAAAATTAGCACATGAAAAAGAAGATAGAAGACCTTATACTCTGAAAACATTGTGGAGCTACTTGACCAGCTTTGTACTGCAGACCTCAGTACTTCTTGTTCTAGGAGGATACTGAAAACCCCTATTTGGATTTTTCTCAGATATACCGGAATGCAAAAATCTAATATAACTAGTACATAACATCCTTTTTAAGTCAGTCTCTTTTCTATGTAAGCTTTGGTTTATAATAAAGTAAGATGGAATGTTTTCTCTTTATTAGGGGAAACTATTTTCATTTATATAAGTATTCTAGTATGTTTTCTATACACCTCCTTTTTTTTCTTAATCATTTTTCCTTCTTTTTGGTTTCTTTCTCTCTCCTTATAGCTTTTCTTTTCCCTTTTTTTCATATCTCTTTTAAACATGGAAGAAATAGATATCTCCATTTATACATATATATCTCAACATGGATAGGAAATGGTGAAAATGACTAATGATAGTTATAAATATATTAGAATTAGGTTACCAGATCAATGAAGTACTATTATTAAGATGACTCTAAATAGCCTATCTATGTAGGATCAGATGACATAGTAGTTTAATGTGAGATACCTGCGTATCTGTGAAATATAGGTGACTGCCTAGCATCTCATTTCAGACTCTAAGGATTCAAACTGGTAACTTTTAGGTAAGAGAAATAGAGACTCAAGTTTCCTCATCTACGAAGTGAGCACAGTGACCCTTACTTTACAGGTCAGTTTTAAGTACTAAATGAAATAAAATATCCAGTATAGTGCATCAAAATATAACAATAGGAATGTATCATTGTTTAAGCATTCCCCTACTGATTATCATTGCTATTTTCCCCTATCACAAACAATACCCTTGAATAGACCCTTTTCTGTACAAGGGCAAATACGTCTCTAGGCTTGATAATCTAAAAATGAAACTGGTAAATTGAAAATGATAAATATTTAGTGTTTTGATAGATAACTGCCAAATTGCCCCAATAAGGTGGTGTCAATTTTAAGTCACAGTGTCTACAAGAGTGTTTTTCTCCATCTTCCTTATCAATACTAGATACTAAATTATTTTGAAATTTTGCCAATCTGATGACTGAAATGTTTTAATTTTTATTTTCTGAATATCAGTGACACTAAACATCTTTTTTTTGGGGGGTAGGGGCGACATACCAGAGATTGAACCCAGGGGCGCTTAACCACTGAGCCACATCCCCAGACAATTCTTTTTCTTCTTTTTTTTAAAATTTATTTTGAGACAAGGTCTCACTAAGTTGCTGAGCCTGGCTTTGAACTCACATTCTCTTGAGCCACTGGGATTACAGGTATGCAAAAACATGCTGGCACTAAACATCTTTTTAAGTTTATTTGTCATTTACATTTATTTTCTTGTAAGTTCCTTGCTCTTACCATTTTTTCTACTTTTCTATTGGATTCCTTTTCAGTGACTGTGACAGTCCCTTATATTTGGTTATTAAACTTTTATACATTAAATATGATACAGTGTTTTCTCACTCTCCTATTTGTAGCATCTTTTATTTTCTGTAGAAAAGTTTAAATATTTTCTTCAGTGCCGGGAGTTGAACTAAGTGCCTTGCGCATGCTAGACAAGCACGCTACCACCAATGGTACCCCTAGTTCTTCAATTATTAATAGTAGCATCTGTGAGTCATCTTTCTTTATATTTTCTGGTTATTATAACTTACCCAAGACTTCTGCCTCCCAAAGAGTATGAGAATATTTATCTATATTATATTTAAACACCTTTACAGTTTTTTTTTAAAATGCTGGGGATGGAACTCAGGGTGTACATGCCAGGCAAGTGCTCTACCACAGAACTATACCCTTAGTCCCCACTTTTAAGTTTTAAAGATTAAATCATAAATCCATCTGGAACTTATTTTGCAGTAATCTGTAGGAGGAAGCTACCTTCAATTTTTCCCAGTAACAACAGCCCTCATGCCAGTTACTTTAAGATCTAATTTTTTCCCACTGACCTGAAATGATAAACAAAATTTCTAAATTCTCTATTTTGTTTCACTGTGCCAGTACTAACAGTATCAATGAAAATATTCTTGTGGCCTTAAGGAATATTTAAAAATTATTATAGCGACAGACCTCTCTTTCTTTCTGCCCCTCACCCTCTGCTGTTTTTTGCGCTGCTAGGGAGTGAGCCCAGGACTCAGTGCATACTAGGCAAGTACTCTGCCACTAAGGAGACCCCCAGCCCAGAAATACTGTTCTTCAAGTTTCTTGAAAAGGCCTACTGGAATTTGGATTAGAATTGTAAGAGATTTAATTATTAACTTGAGGGAGAAGACTTTGTCCCATTTAAGACCATAGTATATTTCTTATTTTCTTATTTTATTTCTATTTCTTTATATTTTATTTATATCTGTTTTTATAGCTTTTAGAGAAGTATCGGGGTTCTCCCCAACCTCCACATAAGTTTTTGTATCAACTTTTTAAAAAAAAATTTTTATTATTATTTTTAAGGTACTGGAAATTGAACTCAGGGGCACTAGACCACAGAGCCACATCCTCAGCCCTATTTGTATTTTATTTAGAGAGAGGGTCTCACTGATTTGCTTAGTGCCTCACCATTGCTGAGGCTGGCTTTGATCCTCCTGCCTCAGCCTCCCAAGTCACTGGGATTACAGGCATGTGCCACCACACCCCACTGTACCAACTTTTAAAACTCATTAGCTTAGGGGCTGGGACTGTACCTCAGTGGCAGAGCGCTTACCTAGCATGTGTGAGGCACTGGGTACGATCCTCAGCACCACATAATAATAAACAAATAAAATAAAGACATTTTGTCCATCTACAACTACAAAACATTAAAAAAAATAAAATAAAACTTATTAGTTTAAATGAGTTCTAAAACTAGTTAATAATTATATTGAATAAATATTATAATTTTGTCTCTCCCCTTGTGGGATTAATACTACTTGTACTTGTCTTTCTGTACTGACTAGAACTTCCATTATAATGTGAAATACAGTTTTGAGAGTAGATATCCCTGTTCTGCTTTTGCAACTTAAAAGAAGATGCTTCATATAATTCATGTGGTCATGGCTCAACGTGTATGGCTCAAACGTCATTTAAGTTCACCAACCCAAGATGTGCATGCACATTTATGTGTTATTCTTTTGGGTTTTAAAATTGGGAACACAGACTTACAAAATTGACATGGGATAATTTCCTTCTTTTTCCTTTGTTATCTAGAAAAGTTTAAATGATACAGATTCTCTTTGCTTTATTCCTAATTTATAGTTTTCTAAGAAATCATTAGTTTCATCTAAATATTATAATTTTGTCATAGAATTATATACAACATTTAAAATTTTTTTTCAATTTTTTTAGTTGTCAAGAGATCTTTATTTTATTTATATATATGTGGTGCTGAGACTCGAACCCAGTGCCTCACACATGCTAGGCAAGTGCTCTACCACTGAGCCACAACCCCAGTTCCCACAGCATTATTTTGTAATCAAGATTTATTTTTGCTGCCTTTCTCCTTTTAAATCTTGATGTCTAGTTTTTTAAAAAAATATATGTATATATTTTTAGTTGCAGATAGACATAATACCTTTATTTTATTTATTTTTATATGGTGCTGAGGATTGAACCCAGTACCTCACATGTGGTAGGCAAGCACTCTACCTACCACTGAGCCACAACCCCAGAGGCTGTATCTTCTCTTTAATGATTCATTCTGTGTGTATGTGTGTGTAAAATTTTGTACAACCTATAAGTGCTTTTTAAAATGTTTTTTCCCCATAACTCAGCAAACAAGGAATTCTTTGTAAACACAAACATCCTAGATAAAAATTGATAACTAAATTATTAAAATTTTGTATCTACCATTGTCTGTCTGTGTGCTGGCCAATCTAGTCTTTCTCTGTGATTTGTCAGTTTCTAATATGTGTGTTAAACATATACCATGACCATGCTTCTGTCAATTTCTCTTAATATTTATATTGGATTCTGCTTTATAAGTTAGGAAGCTAAGTAGTTTAAAGGTTTATAACTGTTATATTTTCTTGGTGTACTGCAATGAACAGGGAATATTTCAATCATTTTTTTCTAATTTTAGCACATCTATTTGATAAACACACATATATTTCATCTTTCTATTTTCAACTATTCTGTGTTATTCTCTTTTAGGCAGGGTTCTTACAAGCAGAATTGCTAAATTCTATTTTTTACTTGTTTGATGTAAGTGGAATTTAACTCACTGACATGAATTGAGAAAACTTGAATGTGTGTGTGGTTTTTTTTTAATGGTCCCTGCCAGATATTTTATTTAGTTTTCTATTTACCATGCCTTTCTCCCTCTCCAATTTAGTTAAGCTTATCAATTTTAATTCCTTTTCTCCCTCCATTTAGTTGATTGGAAATTATCATACATCATATTTTGATTATTTCAGTGGTTATACTTAATATTTTAAACCATATCTAAATTTATTTCTGCCATTAGCTGATCCTCTTGCTGAGCATGACCAGCACTGGTAAACCATCATTCCTTCTCACTCTTGGCCTCATTAAGATTTTGGTTCCAGTTTGCAATTAATATTTATTTTTCATATTATTGTGTCAACAACTATTCTTACAGGCAGAATTCCTGACCCACTGCGTTCTTTTATTGTCTTTTTCTAAGATTAAAAAAAAAAAACCTCTTTCCAATATTTCTTTAAGCAATCTTTACACAAAGGGTTTGTAGGTGGTAAACTGATAGAATCTTTGCTTGTCTGAAAAATGTCTATTTGCTATCCTCAAATTTTTAAAGGTCATGTCCTTTTCCTTGTGGCTTCCAGAACTGACGAGAGTACTGATGAGAAATCTTATTCCATTCTCCTTGTTCCTTCTTAGGAGAGCTGCTTTATTCTATACCCTGGAAGACATTAAGATAGTTTTCTCCTTATCAAAAACTTCAATAGGATGGAGTCTTTTCGATAGTCTTTCACAATCATCCTATTTGGCCTTGAGTGGCCCCCTTTAAGCTGAAAGTCTGAGGTTTCTTTTGCTTGAGAAAATGTTTTTCTATAATTTATTTCTTTTTAATTGTTTCTTTTTTCTTCCTTCCAGTTCTCCTTATCAGATGAATTGATCCTTTTAATCTTTGTTATTTGCCATCTCTTTGTCTTTTTGCTTTCTATTACAGTTGATTTCCTTGACTCTCTCTTCCAGAATGCAAAATCAGTATTCAGCTGTATCTACTCTATTATGTATGTACTGGATTTCTTTTGACATTATATTTTTAAATTGCCAAGAATGCTTTTAAAAATTTCTAATTGTTTATTTTTCATGGCAAGAAGTATGTTCTTGCTTTTTGAATTTAGTGTTCTCTTGAACTACATATTATGATTTTTAGAGAAACCTTTTCACTTTTTTAAATCATTTTCTGCCTTCACAGTCAGTATCTCTTTGTATTCATCTTTTTTTTTTTTTAATCTTTATTTTTTAGTTTTCAGCGGGCACAACATCTTTGTTTGTATGTGGTGCTGAGGATCGAACCCGGGCCGCACGCATGCCAGGTGAGCGCGCTACCGCTTGAGCCACATCCCCAGCCCCTCTTTGTATTCATCTTGAACCTTCTCTTTCAAGTTGCTGCTTTCCTTCAAAGGTTTGGTCATACTAAACTGTCCAATAACATATGCAATGAAGGACAGAACTTATTTAGCACACAAGGAAATTCTACTACCTATTAGCTATGAAATTTTAGGTCAATTTCTTAATATTTTTGTGCCTCAGTTTACTCATCTGTAAAATGGGGGTGTAGTAATACCACTTTTAGAATTAAATTAGACAAATTGACATATAATTACAAGTGTTGAGAATAGTGCCGGGCACACTGCAAGTCATTGACAAATATCAGTCTACTATTACTATAGAATCTAGTCTCTTCCCAGGGTTGGGAGTGAATAGAGTGTTTTTTAAGTGCATGAAATACTGATCAATTACATGGACATGAAGGTGGGAAGCAAGTAGGAAAAGATTAATTCTCCCTGCCCCCCAACAATTTAATTTAGTGGTAGAATATTTGAGAATATAACCTGCTTCAACAGAACTGCATTTCATTTCAACTCTGAGGATCCTGCCTCCTTTACACACTCAAACCTTGCTGCTGCTCTCTTAGGTCTCCATATCTACACCAGAAATCCTTCCCCACCAGCAAGCTGTTCATTTTCTTTACAGTGCTATTTTTAGGCCTCAAATTAAATGTGCATATTGTCTGATACTAGTGGTAATTTTGGGGAACTGAGGGTTGAAAGTAGGTCTTTAATTTTCTCTTGACTACTTTAAGACACCTAAATTTTCTTTTACACTGATTCACTTTGTGCTTGATATTTTGACATATATGTTCTTACCATTACAGTGGTTTACTCCCATGAATGTTTTGTCCTGTGGTTTTTATTTTCTATTATTGTCTTTTTCCCATTTGTTTTCTGTCAATAATTCTTCACAATTTTTCATCAGCTATTAATACTCTTTGTTATTTTTTAGTTCTCTTTTCTCCTTCAAAAAATATGTTTTCTGTATTTTTAATTGATTTTTGAATAAAAGAGTGAATGCAAATGCTCAGTCCTCTAATTTAAGCCATCCTATATTATTTCTCATACTGGTTAACATATCATACCTGCTAATCACAAGGACGGGGAACTGTTTATATATTGTGTTGGCTTTTGGAGAGATATATTTATGTCTATTATATGCATTTTCAATCTCATAAATTTAATCTAGAATTTAATTTGATGACCACTTAAAATGCAAAACAAAGGAGACATTAATGCTTATCAAGTATCCATAAAACTATATAACTATAAATAATAGTTTTCTCTACCTGAATAACCATAATGATAAAGAAATAATCTAGAGTAAAGTAGGATCATTTTACTCTTGTAAATAGACGAGTACCTGAAAGTCCATGTTCTCAACATTTTCGAAGGCTTCTTATCAAATATGCTCTTATTACCCATAATTTTATGTATTGATTCATATAATGTATTTCAAGGAAAAAATTCAATATCAGCCTTTCTTGCCTTTTTTCTTTTTATTGAACTACCAAGACTAATACAGCACATCACTAAACAAAAAGTGCTATTTACTATGCAAAAGGCACAGTCAGTGATTGGCACCTAAGACCAATTGATCTACCCATTACCACTATCTCCCTACCCCCACTAGCACTACTATGAAGCTATTGATTTAAACACTGTCGATCGGTTTCCATTTTCTGATTTTGGGCAGGCCAATTAAGAAAGTGAGTAATTGTGATTACACTGCTTCAGGATCAATTACATTTGATGCAAGACAAAGTGCTCTTTTTGGAACACACAAAAAATTATTTTTGATCTAGCATGCTTTTGTGTTTAATAAAATCTAGAATAAATAACTAATTTATACTTTCACAGTCAAAAAACATATTAATGTAAGAGCTTCTAAAAGCTAGGGATATTTTATATAGAAAATAAATTGATCATTTTCCTAAAATTAAGAGAAATTGAGAAAAATTACTCACATATACTCCCTGAACTAAAAGTCAAACACTATCTGCATATTTATTTCTAAAGAGTCTTAATTATGTAAGATAAAATATTAATTGTGTTAAAACAAAAATGTGTATCCTGCCTATCAGACTACAAAGAAAGAGTTTATACTAAAAATATTGAAAAATAAGAACCTACCTGATTATATAGAAATTAAAAGTTTCTTTGTATAAATTAATAAGATAAAGGAATTTTTTAGTTTTTAATTTTGGTCTAACTTGGTACATGAGCTTTGTCATTGAGCTCACATTGTCCAAATCATTAAAATGAATATACCTCTGGTGTTGGAGGCAAATCTATTTAGAGTGATGTTACTCATAGTCTGGTGTTCAGTAATATTGATCTGTGTTGTTTGTCTAATAGAAAAATAATAAACAATTACTAGGCAATGTTGGGAAAAGTAATCAGTTTTTATATATTACTAATATAGCAGACCTCCCAAAACATAAAGGTGATGATCTGCATAAAATCAATGTGTTATGCTACAATGCTTATATTCATCACTGCAGGGTCTCTGCAATAAAAGGTATAACACTAGGCCTGAATTACTGATAAATTGAAAAGGTATGTGAAAATGAAGGTTTCATATATTTAATCTATGAATTTATTTTAAAATGTCTTTGTCTTAAACTTGGAGATTTTCAATAACAAATTCTTTTCTAAGCTGACTAAAATTCTGGTAAATAAAACATCTCAGTTCTTTCTAGGATAAAAACAAAGCAACTTCAACTCAAAACAAAATAATAAATCCTATCCTATATCACAGAAACATAAAATAAAGAAATTCAATTCAAAGAGAATTCTTCAAGATGCATGTATATAATATCATTGTACTAATTTGCTAATGAACTCTGAATTTCATCAGAAATGTATAAAACATGAAAACAATAACAACAATAAAATCTAATCTGAAAAAACTATTTTGAAAAGTACTCAGCTATGGAAATTTTGCCAACTGTTCTTCTGTTTGATTTTTATCAGAAACAGTTTAAAAATTAGTGTAAAAAGGAGAAAATATACGGGTTTAGAATCAATAAATACCTAACTAAGAAGCTCAATATATTTCAAAATGACACACTGTCTCAAAAGGTAACTTCTCTGTCTATGCAATAATATCATTAAAATTTAAATTTCTCTTGACTTTTCCAAAACTATAGGATCAAAATAAGTAAAAAAAAAATTATTTAGTAGTCGCTTCTTTCTCTAACAAAGCATGAATTTCAATTACATATATGGCAGACTATAATGGTTAGGTACGTAAGAAATAATGGTTATCTTTAACCCATACTGCACACATTTTGTTCAACTACTCCATGACAAAGAAAAAAAACGTCAAAGAAAAAACACATTTGTTTAAATGTTTTCAGACTCACAGAAAAAATCTGTTGAAAGCTAGCTTTGGATCTGCTATCCTTTACAGGTAATATAAAAAACAGAAGAACAATTGAACTCACCACAACTGGAAACTGGCAGTCTGTGTAGAATCACAAAAGTCAATACCCATTGAAACAGTAATGGATCCCTCAGGCTCCAGAGAGTCTAGGAAATAAGATAATTTAGACATGAAAACAGGGATGTGAAAAAGAGGCAAACTAAATACTGAATGTTTATGTAATATTATGTAATTTGGTTAAAATAGTGAAATTTAATGATGTCTTATAAAAAAATTTCAAAGTAAGAATATTAAAGGAAATTATAACCTCACTATTCTGCTTGAAGGTATATTTCTTTTCATAACTTAATTCTGCACATCCTCCAATTCACATATTACATCTATTTGTTTCAGAAGCACGTCACTTCCTGAGAAATTTCATGTTTTATCAAATTGTCCTTGTAGGCACTGAAAGTGAGAAGGAAATCAAAGTGTTCCTGTTTGAAACAGCCATAGTGGACTTTTGGAGATTATTAAGATTATGCATTTATGCCACTATGGGACCCACTATTCTGTATAATTAATATGTACCAATAAAAACAATTATGCACTTAAAACTAGAGAATGTTTGTTCTAGATGTAAAAAGTAAATTTTAAACAATGTTCCCAATTTTCAATTTAAAAAAAATCAGAAAGTTAAAAATGCAAATAAAAGGAAAGATGAAAGAAATTAAGATGCATTCAGAAATTAGCCAAGTGACTGGCATTATTTGAAACTAAAACAAGTCTAATTGCATTATTCAAAAAATTACTGAAAGAAAATTCAATGGCAGGTTTCATTATATTGACAAAACAGATAATAAAATATCATTTTATACAAATGGAATATCTGAAGTTTCGACTAACCTAAAGTATGAGAAATAACTACACCAAATATATATATTTTTTTCAGTTCACAATAATAAAACATAAGACAACAATAAAAACTCCATTCTGCTTATGATTCCAGGCTAAACCTTAGACTAATTGGGAGCAGCTTTGATATCTATATTCATGTATATAATACATATATTTAAATAGAAACCATCCACTTTTGATTTCTGCTTTTCTCGGAGTCTTCATATGGCTTTAACCATATTGTACGATAATCTCATATTTAGCTTTATTCTGTATACAACTTGTCAAATTCAGTAGACTGTGATGATCCCAGGCTTGTTGGTAAATATGTCTTCCATTTAATACTAATCATGGACAGAGATGATGGTACAGATAGAACAAAAGAATAATCCAATAAGCCTGATGTATTAAAAATTGTGTTTATACCTCAGAGACTCATTGAAGACTAGGTATGCTAAGAAGACACTTGTTTGGCAGTGATTTAAAAATATTATTGGTTTGCTCATTGGTATGTATGTTGGTTTGCTGGATTTTGGTTTGATTTTTGATTGCTTATAAACCTAACATTTGCCAGTTTGCTACTCAAGTATAAGATTTGCTGCCTAAATTTTTGGCAAATGGGCTTTATCTGTAGGGTTAAAAAGTATGTATCACATTACATCTATTTGGTTCACAAACCCATCTCTTCCTGATATTTCCATGTCTCCAAGAGCTATGTGCTGTCATTTATCAGTTCATATCTCTGTCAGTCTCATTGCTCAAGGCTACTCCCACCCCCTCCCGCTCATGCTAGAGACAGAATGGGCCTCAAACTTGCAAAACAAGCATTCTACCTCTGAGCTACATTGTCAGTCCTAAGATTATTCTTTAGTGGATTCTTCATACTTCCTCTACCAGGGTTTGCTCTTGTTTGTGTCTGACAGCACATTGGTAGCAAACGTCCTCATCTCTAAAACAAGATAGCATTCATGATTTAGATCTTTCTACATCATGTATTCTTGTATTTCATTTGACAAAGTGACAGTTCTCGAGATGCCATGTTGAGAGCTCTTTGACACTGTTTGATACTGTCTTCAGTCTTAAGATAATTAACTGTGAGTTTAGTACCATGCTAATTCTGGAGGACAGTTCATGATCAATGGCATGTTTTATTATATGAACGCTTCAAGAGCAAAATGATCAGCATAAAATTATTCATATAATGGATTTTTATAATATTTGGAGCCTACTAAAATGGGAAAGCTTACCCAATTAGATGACTGTATTTGGTTAGTGCTTCTGGATTGCCACTATATATTTCAGATGGTTGTGTAAAAATGGCTGCAAAACACTATGTATCACACCATTCATAATGAAAAATGAAATCACATAGGATGTCACCTACTATGATGTGACAGTTGTATAGTAACTAGTGAAATCTTCACTGAATGCAAATTTGTCAACTTTTAATATAAAATCACTGAATATAGCACCAATGGACTAAGGCTATTCTTTGTTAATCTCCAATATACTTGGTCTCATTGGGAAAAATGCTACATTTTTCTTACTATTCATGCAAGAAATCCAGTTTCATGCTACAGGCAGGGCAAGATCTAAAAGAAGCCATCATATATTACAGATAAAAAGAAGGCTGAGCAGTGACAAACAAGAAACCTGCTGATCTTTTAACATGTGCATACATGCTTCATGATGAAATACCATGCCTCCCTTATTTCATAAACAGCATTTGTTTTTTGTTGCATTCTTAAGAGCTTTGGGGGCACTAATTTAGGTATATCATACTCTGGAATTCTTCTGTAATCTGTTGGCAATAAAGTCTAGGTGGTATTATACACAAATAAATACTACATAGGAAAGAACTCTCTGTCTTAAAAAGATATTCATTCAACAAATGCCAACAAAATGAAAGAAACATTACAGTCACACAAATTTTCCTAATAATGGAAAAGAAAGCTTATAACTGTTACTGAGACAATGGTGTGTGTGTGTGTGTGTGTGTGTGTGTGTGTGTGTGTGTATTCATATTTTATTTCTGTGTTAAGGTCATACTAAGAAATTATTATATTTATTTCTTCTATTCTACATAGGCCAATAAAAGGTCAACTCATCAACTCATTATGCCATCCCAAGGAAACATTAATACTGTTCTACTGTTTTAACCTTTGGATAACATTTTCAACCTTCAGACAATTCATATATTAGCTGTTTGACACTTCTAAAACTAAACTAGCAAAGAAAAGCATAAAAAGGTCACAAATTGGTATATTCTATAATTCCTTGGCAATATACTAACTTCACAATGCTTCTGTAAAAGTTAGGATATCTGTATTCTTTAAATTGTGTCTTAATTTGTCAACATATTTTAAAATGGCATTAAGTGTATTCTGAAATCAACTCTTCTGTTTTTTGCTTACAAAAGTCTACCAGGATTTATCTATTAGGAATTGTTTTATTCCTTTGTGAAAAATATAACATTAACAAAAAAATGACTTTACTAAATGACTCATAAAAATTATAGGAAAGAATTTAGCAATACCAGAGCTCAGATGAAGAAAAATGGAATAGTTATGGAAAATAATGAGTAATGAAGATACAATTATAAAATTTGAGTTCATACTGGCCAAAGGGCATTGCTCACCTAAACTATTATAAAAAGGAGCTATCTGATATTAACTTTTCAAGGATTCAATGACACAATCTCGTATCACTTCAACTGAGATTTTGCTTGAGGCTTCCCCCAACAACACTTTAGGACTGTTTCTACTTAAAAAATAGAGCAGAGTTAGGCATTCTAAATATTCCACCATTTTAAACTCAAAGACATACAATTAAATTGAATTTTTAAGGGTATATTTTTGGCAAAATACTTAAAAAACCACAAGGGGATAACTAGTGGCCGCTGACGCTCAGCTGATCACTGGGGCAACCTGGAAAGCACATCTGCTTTTGAGGATGGCTGCTGCTCAGCACCAGCTGGCTGTTGCATGCAGCAACCAAGGACCAAAACTGTTGTATCTATGCTGTCTTCCAAGAGAGAGAGATTCCTCTTACGCTTTTCAAATATAAAAATATCTTGTTTATAAATGGAGACAACAGGCTAAAAATATTTAAAAACATGTTGTGGATAAATGCAATGCTATACTATGTGCTGTTCTATATTCTATACATGGACAGGAAGACGAGCAGCAGAGTGAATAGCCTCTCCATTTCTGCTCCCTTCATTTTTCAATTTATGGTATGTGAAAGGAAACAGGAAAGGGTCTTTGAGATATGGGAGGAATTATATTCAAAAAGTCAAACTGATTTTCTTGCTTTTAATGCACAATAAGACACCTAAAATCATGGAGGGAATGATGCTGATCAGGAGGAGAGGTGGTAGAAGGTGACTCAGATAGGTAAAGAGGGATGGCAATTTTGATTCTGCAGACCCATCCTTTCATCACTATGAGTATTACTATTGCTGGGACCTGATTCACTAAGGGCAAAGAAATATATTTCTCTTCTATGATAAATATAGTTTAAAAAGGGAAAACAGGGCTGGGATATAGCTCAATAATAGGGCACTTGCCTAGTATACACCAGGCCCTGGGTTTGATCCCCAGCACCATGTCCCAAAAAGGAGGGGAACCCTAAATATGCTAATAGTCAATAAAATAATTTATTTTACTTTTTTTATTAAAAATATTTACTTTAAAAATGAAAAGTTATCAAATATAATTTTAAACAAGAATTAATATTTACCTATTGGATGAAAAACATGCATTTGCATGCCTACAGGAAGTTTTTTTTCCCCTATGTGGATATTTTCTATCTTTCGATCAGAAGTATTATTCAGAGTTATTTGTACAGAGACCATCTTATCACCAAAAATGCACTGTTGTCTTGGAAAGAAATAATTGGCAGCCAGTCCTTTTCCACTCATTCGATGAAGTAGTACATGAGTTTTCCCTGGTACGAAGACAGGAGTACCGACCTGTTGCACATGAAAAAAAGAAATTAAAAGATGAATTAGTAAATATAGTTATTAATTCTTTTAGGAAACAAGAAAGCATTTGTGACATTTAACTTCTGGTTTCCCTAAAGTATCATATAAAGCACAATAACAAATATCAGCAGGGTATCACATACATAGATACTAGAAATGATATAAAAATGTAAAGTACCTTTAAAACAGTATTAAAATTTTCTATACTCTGCAGGCATGTATTAAACTATTTTGACAATACAATAAGAATATCACCTCAGTTACGTAAATATATTCTTTTCAAAAACAATTGTTATTAGCATTTTCCCCTAGATACTCCATAGATGGCTTCTAGCTAACTTTGTCATTCATTTTAATTGTCTGATAGTTGGTTTTCTTGGAGGTTTCAACTATAAGATGGTATCAAATTTCAATAATAACCTTAGTGTACCTTTGTTTCTGATTCTGATTCCTTGAATGATTTTTCACCTTGAATTTCTTTCACTATAGACTGAAGAACATGGCCTCCAGTTTACAGAAGTCTCTTCTTCAATGCTTAAAAAAAAAAAAACCCAAAAAACCTCTCCTACTTTGAGATCAGTTAATATTTTGTATTAATTTTTTTATTTATATATGACAGTGGTATACATTACAATTCTTACTAAACAAACAGAACACAATTTTTCATATCTCTGTACATTTGTATATACAAAGTACATTCACACCAATTTATGTCTTCATACATGTACTTTGGATAATAATGTCCATCACATTCCACCATCATTTCTAACGCCATGCTCCCTCCCTTCCCTTCCCTCCCTTCTGCCTTATCTAGAGTTCATCTATTCCTCCCATGCTCCCCCTTCATTTATACTTTCCTCTAGACCTTCCAAGGTTACAGATTTTTAAAAAGATATTTTTTTAGTTGTAGATGGACACAATATTTTTATTTTATTTATTTTTTTAATGTGGTGCTGAGGATCGAACCCAGTGGCTCACACATGTGAGGCAAGTGCTCAACCACTTAGCTACAACCCCGCCCTGCAAGGTTTCAGTTTTTAACTCAAGTGGAATGTTTTAGGTATATCAACTCTACATTTATTTTTCTCCAAATATTTAAGCAATTGTCCCTATATGATCTAATTAATAGCCTTTCTTCAATGATTTGTAAATGTAAATAAAAAATTATATTTATGTCCTACGGGACATTCCTGAGCCTTGATTGATCTGTTATACCCAGACTATATTGTTTTATTTTCTATTTGGTAAAAAAATCTTTCCTCATTTCCCCATCCCCTCAATATTTTCTTTAAAAAAAAACATTATTTTTTAGTTGTGGGTGGACACAATACCTCATGCATGCTAGGAGAGCGCTCTACTTCTGAACCACAACCCAAGATCCTCCTCACTATTTTCTTGACTAAGTATCTCCTTATTTTCTATTGAGTATCAGACTCTTTTAAATTCTTCCTTCCATCTCATTTTGAAGAAAATCATATGCAGCATTATTAAATGAAGAAATGCTGTCCATTATAAAACCATGTGGTAGATGTCTTTCCATCCAAAGCCTCAGTGTTGCTTGTTAGCCTTGCCATTTACATCTGATGAAGTTAAAAACTTAGTAATTATTAATAACTTAAAATCCAACAGCAATCCAAGAGTTAAATATCATGTGTGTGTGTGTGTGTGTGTGTGTGTGTGTGTATATATAATGATAAATTATGTCTTTTATGCATCATTTAAACATGGTTTTCTCAGAAACATCAACTTATAAATGTGGGAAATTTAAAATAATCATTATAAAATTTTATAAGAGTTTATTTGCAAAATATAATAAATAACTGCCCGAGTTTAAATTTTAGTTATATAAAGTATCAGGGCAACTGGATCATTCAGTCTACATTAGCTTTCTGATGATAAAAACAGTTAAGCTTTATTTTTCAATTTTTTTTGGTCTGTGGCAAGGCATCATACCATGGCAGAGGGTGGGAAGTACAGCAAGCTGCTGCCTCAAGGCATCCAGGAAGAAAGCAGCATGCTACTGTCCCCTTCAAAGGCACTCCTTCAGAGACCTAAAACTTCCTACTAGGCCCCATATCTTACAGGACCCTTCCTCCACCTTCCAATAGCAACAAGCTGAGCATCAAGCCTCTACAGCATGAATGGGTTTTCAGGGACAATTAAGATTTAAACTGTAGTGCCACTTTGACTTGCTTCTCTCAAACTTTCAAATCATCTTCCCTTTTACATTACAGTTTTGGCTTTCTTTCCACAGATTATATATACCTCAACATTTTATGAGTTTTCAGAGAGGTAAACTATCTGTACCAACTCCATTTAATGATTTAATAACAACTGCATCTCAGGGACACTATAGAAAAGAGAACTGGTCAGGGTCTTCAATGTGCTTATTATCTAATTAAGGGAATCAACATGTAATAATGGAAAAATATAATTATTCAGCTAAGGGCTTGTATTTAAGGTTGATTCTTATAGCTTCAGTGGAATTTGTGTGTACACATACACACATACACACACACATACACACATATTGTTCTATGTCTATTTGTTTAGATGACATCATATCTTTGAATGTTCACTGCTAAGGACTGTTATTTAGGGCTACCCTAATTGTCACCTGAGAATTTATAATGATAACAGAATGCAGAGTTCTTGAGCACTGAAACCAGAAGAGTTTTGAAAATATTTTTGATTCAAGGTAGAGAACATTATTAGCTTAGAAGTGAAAGCTCTTTGAAAAGTTGAAATGTCTAACTATTGGGTTGGGGTAGAGTACTTCCCTAGCATGAAACTTCAAAAACTAAGCTCAGATAAGCCTTTCCTCTTTTAAAGTTTATTTACTTCAGGTATTTGCTATAGTAATTGAAAGTGAACTAGCATAAGTAGTTGGAGAAAAGCAGGACAAGCAGTCAGGAATTAGCATTCTAAATACCATATAAGGTACTTAGAAGGTGAGCCTTTAGTCACTTAAGAGCCATCAACATGCCTTGGATAATTTATTAATTCTCTCCCCATCTAATCCTAAACATACAATCCAAACATTTATTTTGTTTTTCTACCTAGTCTCAAAGTTCTACAGCCTTATTATAATTGTTTTAAAAAGATTTTAAGAAATGTGTAAAAGAAGAGAAACTTCAGTACAATTTTCTGCCTTCATTCTTCCACACTCAATCAAGTTCAAGGTGAGGAACATCCTCTAATGAACACAATGTCTAAAAGAGGCCCTCCCTGAAAATCTTCAAAGGTTATCTGTAATAATATAGACAGGTTTATTTTTCTTTCATAATAAATAGGATCACAAATGGCAATCTGTGTTAACAGGTTGAGCATCCCTAATCTGAAAATCTTAAATCCCAAATGCTTTAAAAACTGAGACTTGTTCAGTGCTGACATGATGCATTTTGGATTTTGAAGAATTTCCGATTTTGGATAGAAATGCTAAAACAATAAAGTATACACAAATGTTCCAAAATCTGAAAAAACTCCAAAGTCTGAAACACTTCCAGTTGCAGGCATTTCAGATAAGGGATACTCAACCTGTACTTATTTAATTATAAAAAGGGACTAGTTGAAAATGTTTCCTAAGTTCATACAAGTCATACTGAGCCAATTTTTTTCCAATATCTAGATAACTATATAGATGATTTTTTGTTCAATAACATCACTGGACTATGTAAGTCCTTCAAGAATTTCATATATAATACATTTAATCCTGACAGAAAAGCAAGACCTTACTTCAATATATTTATATCAGACTAGATACCTAGGTTCCAGAAACATAGGTAAGATCTATAGTTGTTTATATTCTAAGATTCTAAACTTGTAAATGGCTTTTCTGATATCATTGATATTATAGATATAAATAGTTTGGTTGTATATTAAATAGGATAAAAGATTATAGAGTTACTAGATGTAGGCTGTAAAAATCAGGGCTTAAGGGAAAAAAAAGCAGATATTTACAAGCTTAAACACAACAGATATGTATAGCAGGGGCAAGCAAGCTATAATAGTCCCTCTAACCTCAGGGGGTATGTCACAAGATGTTCTTCAGATGCCTGAAACCATGGATGGTACAGAACCCTATATATACATACCTATCATCAAGTTTAACTTAGAAGTTAGGCATAGAAAGAGATTAACAACAATAACTACAAATAGAAAAATTATAACAATATACTGTCATAAAAGTTACTTAGAACTTATGAACTGTTTATTTTTGGAATTTTCTATTTGATTTTTTTTTTTTGGACCACGGGTGACAAAAGATATGTGGGAGGGGCACTGAGTGACTGTACAGCCCACATGCCAGATATGGCCTGCTTCTTGCTTTTATAAAGTTTTACTGGAACACAGCCATACTCATTCTTTTACATATTGTTATGGTTGCTTTTTTACTCTATAATGGAAAAGGTGAGTGGCTGGAATGCCTAGAATATTTACCATCTGGTTCCCTTGTAGAAAAAAGGCACAAATGGCACATTTTCCCTACCAACCTCTCTTTCCTTGATTTTGAGGAACAGTTCTCTATAGGTTTCACATTTCTGCATGTTTTCTTAGCAAAGGCATTAACAACTTTGCTCCTGAAACTCTTTTCAAGGATGCCTGTACACCAAACAGCCTTTGAAAGTCAGAGGTAAATGCCACCTTCTGGGGTAGGAGAGAGATTTATTTGCAGTCTAGAATTATAGACAATGTTCTCTTCTGGGGCAAAGGCAAAAGAGATTTGCTAAAAGCCCTTTACAAAAATCTGGAGTCTTCTATACTGCATTTGTAGGCATCACCTGGCTTTCCTTATGTGGGACTTTGGGATTGAAGAAGTGATTGATACAAATGATATTACCCTGGCCACTGCTATTGCTGTAATGGGTCCTTAGGGTCTTTGTCTCTAAGAATCTTGTGTCTTCCACCACTATTTCACAGTTCTCGATATTCTTTGGGGAGAAGGTATCATTCAACAATTCCCAGAGACACTTATTTCAAACAGTTAAATGATAATACTGAGTAGGACCACCATATACAGTTGTGCAGTGGCAAATGACTGAAGAAAGATGAGCCAAAAAATAGAGCTTATATTAAAGGATGCCTTTTTGGAATCTGTACAATGGCACCATACAGGCTGGTGACTTTGTCAATGAGACCTTTTTCTTTTTACTTTCCTTTATGAAAGTCCACATTATGTCCTGTTAATTGTTTTTAATAGATTTATGAAGTATCATAAAATGTTCTGATAGCTGACAACAGAGTGTTAAGAAAGTTCTATGCTTAATTGTGAAAAAACAAAGTTTCTTTTGTTTTTGTTTTTTTGGTTTAAGACAAGTGGTGGTTTTGTGAGGGAGCTCTGCCTTCAGTGCTTTATCCTGTAGTGGTTATATATGAGACTGTTTGCTCAACACAACCTATTCTATTCCAGGAACTTTGCTACATTCAATTCTCCGTGGAGTCATCATGTTCTTATGCCACTTCATGACCTGGCCACAGTTAACTGGCTCAGGAATGGATACCTGGCCCAATGAGTCCTGTTCTTGGAATCTGGGGCCTATGAATGTGAGCCAGTCTCTTTTAAGCAACTGCAACTCTAATTTAAAACTCTAGTTATCTGTGACCGCACTACTGCTATATTACTCAGGGAGAAAGAAAGAATAAAGCGAATTTCAGAGAAAAACATATATGAGAGACAGAGATTCTAGCTGGTAACTTTGGTTTGAATGGCTCTTGAGGCCCAGACATCTTTATACCCTTGCTGAAGCTTAATTTTCTGTGAACTTCTCCAGCTTCCTTCCTGTAATTATTTTTTCTTTCTCACTTAAGCTAGCTCAAATTGGGTTTCAAATAATCTCTTCCATCCTACACTGATTGGGACTTGTCAGATTTCAGGACACTAATTGGAGGGGAAAATAAGCTTTTAATGGGAGAATATGCTCTTGTGTCTTTGTCTAAGGTTCTAGTACATACTAGAATGGTAAGCTCAGGCCTGGCCTTATTAGAATGAACCACATATATCTTTCATTTCTGTAGGTCAAAAACAGTAAAATTACCCATCTCATAAGGTTGATCTAGCAGCTTGCTTTGATAAGGCTATTTAATCCTATCTTCTATAGAAAAGAAGAATCTCTGATGAGGGTCATCCTCTTACGGTTGTTCCATATTGGAATCAGAGAACAAAGCCTACCTTAGTAAGAAAGTGCCACATCATCTGTCTTTGTTTTCTAATGCTACATCTCCTAGGCACATCATGGGGAGAAAGATGGTTTTGTGTAAGAATTAGGTATTTCAGGGCTCTCTGTCCAAGAAAAGCCCCATACTCCTTTTTTTTTTTTTTTTTTTTTTTGCTTTGGGGATTGAATGTGCCAGACAACAAATGCTCTACCACTGAACTATAACCGTGGCTCTTTTATTTATGTACTTATTTATTTATGATGATGATGAAGAAGAAGAAGAAGAAGATGATGATGATGATGATGATGATGAAAGAGTCTTGCTAAATTGTCAAGGCTGGCCTTGACCTTGCAATCCTCTGACTCCATTCTCCCAAGTAGCTAGGATTACAGGTGTGTGTCACCTAGCTGAAAAGCATTATTACTTAAAACACAATGTAACTACTCCTTATTTATTCTGACATTTATTGAATTAGTTGTATCAACCACTATGCTAAAGTCTATGATACAAAGTATCCCAGTCCTCAAGAAATTTACTGTTTAGTTTGAAAGAAAAAGGACATCAGTCAGTGTAGTGAATGCCACAACAAAGGTAGGCTTGGTCACCTTAGAAAAACCATAGTTGACACCAAAAGGAGAGATCAGGGAAGGAATCCCCAGTTACTTAAAGAAATATCTGATAACTTCTCACTACCTTCACTGTTATTGTCCTGGTCTGAGAACCACCACACCTCTATGCCAACAGCCTCTCAGTCTCCTACCTCTGCATCCTACTGAACATAGAGTAAACTGCTATGTTCAGTCTGTTCTGAGCACAGTGGCCAGAATGAACCACATCAGCCACTCCCTCTGCTTGGAATGTACATTCTCCAGACATAAACATGGCTCAGTTCTGACTGCCTCTGCTCCAATATTATCTTCTTAATGAGGCTTAATCCAACTGCATTTCCTCCTTCTGACTTACTTTTTTCTTTTTCTTTTCTGATAGCCACTTATACCTTCTCTAATACAGTATGCAATTTACTTATCACTTGTTATCTGTCTTCCCTTCTACTCCTCACTTTAATACTTAATGTATAAAGCAATTTTACCCATTTCAGAACTCAAAGCAACTATTATTTTAAATGATTACAGACATTTGTAAATAACATACCTCTAGTATTGGTTATAACTATGCTTTATCTGATGCTAAGTGCTCAATTATAACACTTCCTAAAAATACTACAGCCTTATAGCATGCTGTGGTGGCAAATGGAGATTACTGATATTAATACTTGTTGGTTTTAGGAAATCGGTTGGCTTGAAATTTTCTATTATATATAACTGTAAACAAATAAGAAAAACACTATTTTTTAAAGATATACACAACTTACTGACTAGAAGGGCTTCTATGATATAACACTAGAAATACCTAGTTTTAGGTATAAGTATTATTTTAATAAAATTTGTATAAACAGGATACAATGAAAAACAATGCTTGAAAACAACTTAAACTGTCTATTAATGTTCAAAGAATTAAAAATTTAGCTGCATTATCAGCATATGATAAGGGTCATCCACACCATGAATCTTGAGGAGGTAATTAGTTCAGTAGCTATAGTAATGCTAAAATAAAAAGCCTCCCCCAAGAGTTAACAGAACAAAAAGCATCCAGTAACAATAAGATGATCCTCTACAAATCTTTACCCAGCATATGTTTAAATAATAAAAGTCGTTTGTGTACCTTTAGATGGTTTATGAAAATAAGCAATCAATTCTGCAGACACAACATTATTTCTAAAGGAAATCTATGTGACTCATGATGCCTGTAGATACACAGAGACAAACCACACATATTTTATCAGTTTATTACAGTAAGCAAATAAGCGTGGAATGAGAGTGCACATAACTGTCTACTTAGCGCTTACTGAAACATTTATAAGAGCTGTTATCTCCCTAATAACAGACAGACAGCGTGCAATTTTAGAGAGGAGAAAAGCTTCATATTTTTTAACACTTCACTAAAAAGTAACTGAAGAGTGTAAAATGAAAAATACTCTGTGCAGTTAGCTGGTAATGGACCATATTATCAACTCAAGTTAGATTTATAGGATACAAACTAGTCACTAATAGTTATTTTATGACATAGCATGTCTGCTTTTTTTTGAGATTATTAAGATTAAAGTTGTAAAACTTCTTTTGAACATAGCTGTTCAAAATGATTGAATTATAAAATTTAAAATGAGATTTGAAAAATAAAACATGGAATATCAAGTAAGTGCCTTAGAATAAACCTTGTTCAGCATCTGCATTACTATTTCAAAGATGACATTTCCACATAAAGCTTTATGAAAACAATGTTTTCCAGCCTTTTATGCTTTAATCTATATTTAGTTAATCATTTTTAAGTACCACCAATCTATTCTGCTTTTGAATTTCACAAAAATGAAGATCTGCAGTATATAAAATGCTCTTTGTATCTAGCTTTGTTTGGCTTATTTTACAACAGTATCTATTTAGATATATGACTCATAAAATGATGAGGTAAGAAAACAGCTGTAAACAGAGGTAAGCCTGACCTTTAAAATTAATGCCTTTAAAACCAATGTATGTCTCAATAAGAGTTATAAAGCAGAAAGCCAGAATATTGTCTATTTCACCCAGTAAACTATAGTGAGTCTTTGTTTTACCTTCAATTCACTGCACTGAGCCTGGTGTAGTATAGGATTTAAAAAAGGAAAGGGAAAATTTGCTTAACTCTTACCCATCATATAGACTCAAATATATTTGAATTTTCCAACAAATATTACTTTAAATAAATGGATTATCACCCTGAGGATAACTTCTTCCTCACATATATAAATTTAGCTATTCCAGAAAGTAATTGTGATAATTTCACGTAGTTTCAGTAATTTGTATATATTATAAAAAACATGAGACTTTATCACTTCTTATTTTGGTAATAGTCAACATATATTAAAAATACATTTGCTGAAAGATCTGAACATGTTATGAACAAACATTTAATCAAGTATATTAATTTATGTATGATATTAAGAGGTATAAGCAAATCATATCAGGAAGCCAAATATGGCCCATTGGCTATTTTTGTGGAGCCTATTTATTAAGAATGGTTTATACATTTTAAATATTTTAAAAAAATTAAAAACCATTTTTGTGACAATAAATGCATATGAAATTTGTATTTCAGTGTCTATACATCAAGTTTTATTGCAACACAGATGACACTCCTTCATTTAATGGCTGCTTTTGTACCACAAAAGTTGTAGTCTGCAAAGCTAAAAATATCCATTATCTGATCCTTTACAAAAAAAAAAAAAGTTTGATGGGGTTAGGGATATGTCTTAGTGGCAAGGCATATACAAAACCAGAGGTTAGATCCTCAGCACTGGAGAGGGGGTTAGGGGAACTTGCTAACTCCTAGATAGAAGACATATTCAGTCTATTTATACTGGTTTTGAAATAAGAATAGAAATTTATAGCCTGTTCCTTCCCTTCCCCAAAGATAAAGCTTCACTGTCAAAACATTTAATGGTTTTTTAAAAATAAATCTGAAATCCAGAATGAGGCATACATACTTATATTTACCATGTCCATGAAAAAAAATAGTACCAGAACCATGAATACAGGTATGTTATATTATTCACAGGTATGTTCCACTATTGTGTTTTACATTTATTTTCTGGCTTTTGCTTTAACAGTACCAATAAAAACAAACTGAATTTGATTTTCAAAAGGTTCCAATAATTAGATAAAAAGAATGTCTCAGAACTCAGAACAGTTTACATAAGTACAAAGTAATTATATGTTGTTACAGGTTATGCCATTGACAGATGATCATAGTGATTGTATTGCTTTCTTACACTATCAATGATACAATATAAAAATGAAAATGTGAGCTGTCTTCTATTATAACCAAACTCAGAGACCTTTGCATTATCTCTGATATCCTAATTATATCCCTATTGCAAACAGAAAACAAGTTTGATGTCTTTCGACTCTTTATTTTCTGTCCCTCTACGACCAGCTTCATTCAGGTCTTTATTGAAACTTAAATATTTTTCAATCTTCTTTTTTCAGATTACAAAAATCATGCATGTTATTGAAAATAATTTCACTTACTATGGAAAGTAAAACCCCCATCAGGTTTAACTATGATCAACTGTTTTGTGTCCCTCACAATCTTTTGTTCCCTTATTACTTCTCTACCCACACTACATCCTGTCATTTTAATTGGTCTCCCTGTCTTTAGATTCCTTAAATTCCAATCTGTACTATAAACTCCTGCAAAAGTAATTCTCTAAAAGTTGTATATCTCTTTTAAATGTTTGGTAAAGTATGGTAAAAAGCAGGGTTTTGAAGTTAGATAGACTTGGGCTGAAACTGGCTCAGTAACTTACTAGCCTTATGACACCAGAAAAGTTACCCAAGCTCTAGTGACTTCAATTTTTCACATCTGTGAAATGGGGGTACCAACATCTGTCTTTCAGGGTTATTTTGAACATAAGCTAAACACAAAAGAAATCATAGAGGAACAAAGGGCCTGAGGAGTAAGATATAACTTCAGGGTTGAAATGAAGGAGTGTATGGCTGCAATGCAGTGCAGGTGAAGTCAGAACTGCACAGATCAAGAGGCTGTGGGGTTACATCTTGCACAGGCTGTTCATATGAACAATGAGGTCTCCTAAGAAGATGGTGGGCTGGATAGAGTATGTGTGGGATGTCAAGATCTTCACTGAATATGGGTAAGGTATTAAGAGATAAGAATGACAAGGAAGGGAAGAGGGCATAGTAAAATGGAAAAGGCCTCATGGAAGGAATATGAGGCTGAAAAGGGACTGGTCTGGTTTCAACAGTTGGGAGCTTCACACAAACAATCCTGCTGGTAATAACGATTTTGTCAAAGACAAAATTGTAGGCTGTTGTGAGTGAGGTCGTGCTGAGAATATTTACTAATGCCTTCAAGATCCACATGGAGATTTTCAGAAGCTAGATGATGTAAAAGTGCTTTATAGAAGTGCGTGAGGGAAGCTAGTGGCTATTCTGCATATTGTGGAGATGGGAAAACTATCTGTAAAGGCTGGCTGTGCCACCTTGTATTTACATGAACTATAACTTAGGGGGCCTGAGTGTCCCTAGATAGGGATGCAGATCTCAATTAGATAAAGTCTTAGTGGTAGGGAAAAGGGTATGTCTTGAGTGTACAAACTAGAAGGGAGTTTTATCATGGAAACATTATTTTTTAAATAACAGATTGCTCTAGAGATGCTTTCTTTTGAGTCTGACAAGGGAAAAGGATTCATATACATTTGAGATGTCAGTCCCAAGGACAATTAAGTTGCTGAAAAACTCCTGATACAGGGCAAGGATAGGAAAATAAGTTCTCTAAGACATAAGACAGAGACACAAACATACAAAAACTTATATAAATGTGTATTTTATTTTTTACTGACTTGTACGTAAATATTTAAATTCTTTAGAGACGAGGTGGGGATGGAGAGAGAACGTTATTTACTGCAGAGGAATGTTAGATTCTTTACAGAGTTCAAATCTGTGGGAGCAAAGCCTTCTGATGACCAGTTTTCTTTACAATAAAGGCACTTGGCTGAATGAATCTTTCTGGGTCAAGTCCTTGACTGGGGCCTGTCTGCTTCCTCTCAGGCCTCATGTTCTTAGGCTATACCTGTTTTTGACATCTGAAGTGTTTTTCTTCAGAGGCAAGAAAGGTTGTTGTCTCCTTCTTGTCAAGCAGAGTTAGGTGGCAATAATAAAGCAAATTCTAGGTTTTAAGTTAGAACTTCAAGCTAGTTGCTGAGAATAAAATCATTTAACTTCTCTGACTTCAAATTTATATATTAAAGGGTAAAATGACCTAATTCATAGGATTCTTCTATGAGGGATCAGTGATACTGTATAGAAAAGTGTTTTTAAAAAAATATTTTTTTAGTTGTACATGAACACAATATCTTTATTTGATGTATTTATTATTTTTATGTGGTGCTGAGGATTGAACCCATTGCCTCATGTGTGCCAGGCAAGTGCTCTACCACTGAGCCACAACCCCAGCTCTTAAAGTGATTTTTTTGATGAACATGTTCATTTAATTATTTTTAAAGAATGTCTATTAGCATAAGAGGAAAAATACTTAAAGATAATGTTTCTTGGCATAAAAGGAAAAAAATGGTGGCAGAGCTAAGAATGGAAATTGATGTTTTTATTTCTTCTACACAATAAGCTCTAATTTCTTTTTTTTTTTTTAAAGAGAGAGTGAGAGAGGAGAGAGAGTGAGAGAGAGAGAGAGAATTTTTAATATTTATTTTTTAGTTCTCGGTGGACACAACATCTTTGTTGGTATGTGGTGCTGAGGATCGGACCCGGGCCGCACGCATGCCAGGTGAGCACGCTACCACTTGAGTCACATCCCCAGCCCAAGCTCTAATTTCTTTTCCTATCAACATGAACTGTTGCTTATGATAAAGTCAGTTATACAAGACAACAGATATATTCTCTTAGGAGAACTATAGGAAATGGAGAGAACCAGCATTTATTATTTCTTTTCAAAAATTAACAATAGCTGAGCAAATCTTTTTAAATATCTTAATTACAAAATTAGTATTCTTAATTAACAGAATAATTTCAAAAACAAATCAATAAAATGAGATTTGAATTGTCCTTAAGATATCAGTTATTTAATAAACTAGATGCCTGAAAGCGGACTTCAAGCGATATTTTCTTAAGCATATATCATAAGACAAATAATCTCAAGCAAAGTTTGAATGCCATAACATCACAGTAATATTATACCTTGATATGATATTGTACTCTTCTTTACTTCATCGGGATTATAGTATCAATAAAGTCTCAACCATGCACTTATCTATCTTTAGTACTAAAATTATAGAATCTCACTTTTAGGATTTTAAGGAATTAACTCAGTATCTGGATATGTCGAAACAACCAATTCAGAATACCCCCCGGGGGGGGGGGAAAGGGGAATGAAGATAACTTGGGACAGCTTAGATGGAGTATCGGAGCAGATGCCAAATGATCTGGGTTATGATTTTAACTCAATAATTTATTAGTAGTGAGACCTTATCTGTATCACAACCTCACCAAACTTTGGTTTCTCTTTTTGGTAAAATGGGGCTAATTACACATATCCTGCCTGTTTCACTGAGCTGCTGTGAGGATCAAATGAGACTGTATATGTGAAATTGATTTTTAAACTGTAGAAAGTTCAATAAAAGGCATTTTTGGGATTATTAGTAAATTGAGTTTTCAGTCAACGTTAAAAATACCAATCTGTCAGATAACAAAGGGTCATGAGGTTAAAAGTACATATCAAAAAAGCTGAATCACCATTGGAAAAGGCTTTTATAACAATATTGTTGTATTTATTGATAGTACCATCCAAAGGCCTTTAAAAAAGTAATCCCTTCCCCCATGTCCTTTTCTGTGTTAGTTGTGGGCGAATAGGACTGTTCTCTAAAAGGTTTCTAAATGATGTTGATGTTAAAAAATATAGGATCACCATTTAACAGCCTTTTAAAGAGCAGTCCCCAGTACGGTCTTTGTTAACAACTAAGGGAGGAAGGGACTATTTTTTCAAAGGCTTTTAGAGGATGTTGTTAAAAGAATATATAGTGACATCATTTAAAAGCCTTTTAAATAATAGTCCTGCTTCCCTCCCAATTGTAATGTCCTTGGCTTTCATTTATTTTGTACTGCAAGCCGAAAATGGACAAGCCAACATATTACTGGCGATGGCAGGCATTTGTTGGTTGGAGAATGACGCATTGCTTTTAAAAAAGGCTGGTGTCTGAAAATAAATCCAACTCTTCACTAACATAGATGGACTCTACACAGGATACTGCCCACCCACCTTACCCCTGAGTAGTGGTACCTTTTCCTTGCTTTCTCTTAGAGTTCACTGAAGAAGTTACCACACAAACAGGAAAGCAGTCATAGCTAAGTCATTCCAAGATTTCCTATGGCATGAATGTGGTCCGCATCAACTACTACTTAAGTTTATTCTCCATCTAATTTGTGGTAAAATCTAACCTGGAGCTCTTATTCTATTGTTTTTATGGACTTATTTCTGCTAACCACTCCTCTATCTTTACTCCACCAAGAGATGGTGGTGGCCAGTTAGTTGTCACTAGCTCCATACTTAGTTCCCAGGGAGGGGAAATGTGAGATCAACCATTCAGTTTAAACCCAAAGTCTGAGAGGTAGGAAGCTTTGAGATAGATTAATTATGATCAGTCATCTTTCACACAACATACCAAAAAAAAAAAAAACTAGCCAGGGAATAATCATAGGATACAAAATAATTTTCCATATCTTCTTGTGTTGGCTCTTTTCAGAAAAATATCACTTCATTTTAAAAATAAGATTTCAGATTTCATAGGACCACAATACTTTGATGAAGAAGTTTTTTTTTTTAAAATGTAATAGTCCTCCAAACATACTGTATTTTAATCTTAAATCCTTGCTTTTTGCCAATCTTGCACACAGAATTCACTGAAGTTCTGAAATGTTAGTAAATAATAATTTGAAATTTACTGTCATAAACAATGTTACTATGTTAAATATCAAATATTATCCATAATGCAATGGTCAGCTCTAGCCCAATTTGTCTGTTCAACTCTTCCTTACACTACCCTGTCCCCTAATGATCTTAATCACATTCCATTTTGACATTCTTATAATTTAATTTTCATGTTATTTAGCTTTATGCATGGTCTTATGTCCCATGTAACTAAGAAAGTGCTAAGCCTACACAACATAATTTCTTTGCACGTTTACATGATTTTTGAAAAAGACAAATAAGTCAATTCTTTGTTACCTTAACAGCAAGAGTTAGTAATCTAATTAGATCAATAAATGGTTCACCAAGAAACACTAATAAAATTCTGATTCTACTGAAATACTAAGTGTCAAATTTTCTGAATTAAAAAAGTACTAGGAAGAGATGAAATTTAATTTGGTCTGAAAATTTCATATTAATCTGAATGGGTCTGATGAGAGTTTAGAAGAACTGTCTCAAGTAAGGATTGGTTGGTTTTGCAGACAGCCATAATCCCCAGCAAGGGCATCTCAACTATAGGACTAAAGGGTATTCACCAAAGTGCAATCAACATCATAACCAAAGAGTACATGCTTGCTGTGGTGGGTGCTGGGCAGTGGCCTAAAAAGTGCCATGAGCCTCCTCCTCTGTATCCTCTGCAATTTGACAGGTTTGGTATGAAGTCTGAGTATGTAATTTACTTCTCTCCCCCCATCTACAGGTAAGATGGTACCCAGAATAATGCTCCTCCCACCACCCCCAATGTGTCTAAGTTCTAATCCACAGCACCTATGAATATTTTATTACATGGCAAGGGGGGATAATTCTGGGAGAGAGATTATCCTGGATTATCTCTAAGGTCCAATGTAATCACACAGATTCTATAAGTGAATGACAGAGAGGAGAGTTAGAGTGAAGCAGGACAACTCAATCAGACATTGCTGGCTTTGAAGATGGAAGGGAGTCACAAGACAAGGAATGTGAGTAACCTCTAGAAGCAAGAAAAGTAAAAAAAAAAAAAAAGAAAGATCTCATTTTCCCCTAGAGCTCCAAAAGAAACACAGCCATGCTGATATTTCATTTTAGTTCCAGGAGACCCATTTTAGACTTCTAATCTCCAGAATTGTAAGATAATCATAAATTTACATTTTGTTACGCCCCTGAGCTCGTGGAAATACACTATCAGTGATAGGGATTAATGAAGGCACCTGTGATGCCTAGTTGAAAACCACAGGAATTCTTGTGCTATAAAACCTATCTGCAGAGACTATGGTATAAATGTTTCAGTGTATACAACGTTCCATGGCTGATCTATAATATGAAAAGCAAAATACAGTGTTTTCCATGCAGTATTTTCTCACTGAACTTTAACTACAACTATTATAGACACTAAAAAACCTGAGTGGCTTTCTAACCTAGATAGTTGTTTGCCAGAATCACTTTAGAGGGCTGGTTTAACTCCCCTTCCCCCAGTAGCCCTTCTAGAAATTCAACTAAAACCTTGTGTTGATTTTGATCCATTTGTGGTTAACAGACAGGTACTGGGATTAGTTGAAAAGATGAACTACCTTCTTAAGGCCTCAATTTAATGGTCTACATATTATCTAAATCTTGTTTAAAAAATATTTTTATAGGTTTGTAATAGTTATACATAATATACTCATACA